>NW_026992562.1:0-52636 GCF_028769735.1 Zonotrichia leucophrys gambelii
GGGGGGTTTTGTGGGGCTTTGGGGGGTCCTGAGTGGGAGATTTGGGGGTTAGGGGACATCTGGGGTGATTTTGGGGAGATTTTGGGGGGTCCTAAATAGGAGATTTGGGGGGGTCTGGGTCTCCCGGAAGGTTCTAAATGGGAGATTTGGGGGGGTTTGGGGGGTCCTGAGTGGGAGATTTGGGCGTTTGGGGGTGTTTTTGGGGGTCTGGGGTCTCCCAAAGGGTCCTAAGGGGGAGATTTGGGGGGTCTGGGGGTGTCAGGAGAGGTTTGGGGGGTCCTGATTGGGAGATTTGGGGTCTGGGGTCTCCTAGAGGGTTTTAAATGGGAGATCTGGGGGTGTTTGGAGGGGTTTGGGGGGTCCTGAGTGTGAAATTTGGGGGTTTGGGGGGTCCTGAGCAGGAGATTTGGGGGTTTGGGAGGTCTGGGGTGATATTGGGGAGATTTTGGGGGGTCCTAAGGGGAGATTTGGGGGGTCTGGGGTCTCCTAGAAGGTTCTAAATGGGAGATTTGGGGGTGTTTGGAGGGGTCTGGGGGGTCCCAAGTGGGAGATTTGGGGGTTATGGGGGTGTTTTTGGGGGTCTGGGGTCTCCTGGAGAATCCCCAGGAGGGGATTTGGGGGTCTGGGGTCTCCTAAAGGGGGGGGGGGATTTGGGGGGTCCCGAGTGGGAGATTTTGGGGGGTTATGAGGGGATTTTGGGGGGTCCTGAGGGAGAGATTTGGGGGTCACGAGAAGTTTTGGGGGGTCTGGGGTCTCCTGGAAGGGTCCAAAGTGAGAGATTTGGGGGGGTCTGGGGAGATTTTGGGGGGTCCCAAGTGGGAGATTTGGGGGGTCCCCAGAGGGGTCTGGGGGTGTCAGGGGGGTCCCCAAGGGAGGGGGGGCATTGGGGGGGTCTGGGGGATTTTTGGGGGGAAATTTGGGGGGGTCGGGGTGGGTTTGGGGGGGTTTTGGGGAATTTGGGGGGTCAGGCGGATTTTGGGGGGGTCTGAGTGAATTTTTGGGGGGAATTTGGGGGAATTTGGGGGGTTTTTGGGGGTCCCCAAACGTGTCACACACAGGTGTGCAAAGCCCACCTGTCCTGAGCCCCACGCGCGTGCACAGGTGTGCAAACCGCCCCTGCTCACACGCACAGGTGTGCAAACCCCAGCTGCCACAAACCCAGGTGTACACACACAGGTGTGCAAAACCCACCTGACACAACCCTGCCTGTGCACACACACACACACAGGTGTGCAAACCCATCCCTGCTCACACAGGTGTGCAAACCCATCCCTGCTCACACTCACGGGTGTGCAAACCCCACCTGTCACCGACCCACGTGTACACATGCACAGGTGTGCAAACCCTCCCTGCTCACACAGGTGTGCAAACCCCACCTGTCACAAACCCACGTGTGCACACACACAGGTGTGTAAACCATCCCTGCTCACACGCAGGTGTGCAACCCCCACCTATCACAGATCCCACGTGCACACACAGGTGTGCAAATCCCACCCAAACGCACAGGTGTGCAAACCCGTCCCTGCTCACACAGGTGTGCAAACCGTCCCTGCTCACACAGGTGTGCAACTCCCACCTGTCACAGATCCCACGTGCACACACAGGTGTGCAAATCCATCCCACGCGCACAGGTGTGCAAACCCGTCCCTCTCACACAGGTGTGCAAACCCCACCTGTCACCAACCCCACGTGCACACACGCGCGTGCAAACCCGTCCCTGCTCACACGAGAGTGCAACCCCCACCTGTCACAGACCCACGTGCACACACAGGTGTGCAAATCCAACCCACGCGCACAGGTGTGCAAACCCCGCCTGTCACTGACCCACGTGTGCACACGCACAGGTGTGCAAACCCGTCCCTGCTCACACAGGTGTGCAAACCCTGCCTGTCATAAACACCAGGTGCACAAACACACAGGTGTGCAAACCCGTCCCTGCTCACACAGGTGTGCAACCCCCACCTATCACAGATCCCACGTGCAAACACAGGTGTGCAAATCCAACCCACGCGCACAGGTGTGCAAACCGTCCCTGCTCACACAGGTGTGCAAACCCCGCCTGTCACAAACCCACGTGTACACACACGCAGGTGTGCAAACCCTTCCCTGCTCACACAGGTGTGCAAACCCCGCCTGTCACGGACCCCACGTGCTCACACGCGCGTGCAAACCCTCCCCAGCTCGCACGCGGGTGTGCAAACCCCCCCCCCCCCCACTCACGGGCGCGCGCGTGCACCCCCCCCCCCCCCCCACCCGCCGCGCGTGCCCAGGTGTGCAAACCCCCCCCCATCCCCCCCCCCGCGCGCGCGCGCGTGCAAGGGCCGCCCCTCCCCCCCCCCCCTCCGGCGCCGCTCGCGCTCCGTCCTTGCACGCGCATCCCCCCCAAAAATCCCCAAAATCCCCCCAAAATTCCCCTCCCCCCCCCCCGGCCTTACCCCGCGCCCCTCCCCCCGCCGGGGGCCTCGCTCGGGCCCCGCTCGGAGCCTTCGGCCTCCCCTCCCCCCCCTCCCCCTCCCCCTCCCCCTCCTCCTCCTCCTCCTCCCCCGCCCCCTCCCCCGCTCCTTCCTGCCCCTCCCCCTTTCCCCTTCCTGCCCCTCCCCCACCCCCTCCCCATTCCCGCGCGCGTTTCCCCCCCCCAAAAAAAAAAAAAAAAACGGAGCTGGAGCCCCGCCCCCCCCCCCCAAAGGAACGGAGCCGAGACCCCCCCGGGACCCCCGAAATCCTCCGGGATGGAGCCGGGACCCCCCCGGTACCGCAGGGACCCCCCCGGGACCCTCAAATCCTCCGGGATGGATCCGGGACCCCCCCGGACCCTCCGGACCCCCCCAAAACGGCTCCGAGACCCCCCGGGACCCCCAAAACCCTCCGGGATGGATCCGAGACCCCCGAGATCCCCCCGGGACCCCCAGAACGGCTCCGGAACCCCCGGTACCGCAGGGACCCCCCCGGGACCCCTCAAAATCCTCCGGGATGGATCCGAGACCCCCGAGATCCCCCCGGGACCCTCCGGTACCACAGAGACCCCCCCAGAAACGGCTCCGAGACCCCCCCGGTACCGAAGGGACCCCCCGGGACCCCCTGGAATGGATCAGGGACCCCCCCGGTACCGCAGGGACCCCCCCAAAATCCTCCGGGATGGACCCGGGACCCCCCCGGATCCTCCGGACCCCCCCAAAACGGCTCCGAGACCCCCGGGACCCCCAAAACCCTCCGGGATGGACCCGAGACCCCCCCGGGACCCCCAGAACGGCTCCGGAACCCCCCGGTACTGCAGGGACCCCCCCCCAAATCCTCAAGACCCCCCCGAGAACGGCTCCGAGACCCCCAAAATCCTCCAGAACGGCTCCAAGACCCCCCCTGGTACCGCAGAGACCCCCCAAAAATCCCCCGGAACGGCTCCAAGACCCCCAAAATCCCCCGGGACCCCCCCCAAAATCCTCTGGAACAGCCCAGAAACGGCTCCGAGACCCCCGGGACCCCCCCAAAATCCTCCGAGACGGATCCGAGACCCTCGGGACCCCCCCCAGTATTGCAAGAACCCCCCAAAAATCCTCCGGACCCCCAGGAACGGCTCCAAGACCCCCAAAATCCCCGGGACCCCCAAAATCCTCCAGAACCCACTGGGACCCCCAAAATCCTCCAGAAGGGCTTCGAGACCCCAAAATCCCAGGACCCCCCAAAATCCCCCGGAACGGCTCCAAGACCCCCAAAATCCCCCGGGACCCCCCGAAATCCCCCGGAACGGCTCCAAGACCCCCCTGGGACCCCCAAAATCCTCCAGAATCCCCCGGGACCCCCCAGAATGGCTCCGAGACCCCAAAATCCCCCGGGACCCCCAAAATCCCCCGGAACGGCTCCAAGACCCCAAAATCCCCGGGACCCCCAAAATCCCCCGGAATGGCTCCGAGACCCCCAAAATCCCCGGGACCCCCAAAATCCCCCGGAACGGCTCCAAGAACCCCCCCAGGACGGCAGAGACCCCCCAAAATCCTCCAGACCCCCCCAGAACGGCTCCGAGACCCCTCCCCAAAATCCCCTGGGATCCCCCAGAATGGTCTGAAGACCCTCGGGACCCCCCTGAAATCCCCAGACCCCCCAAAAATCCCCGGGACCCCCCCCCAAAAAAAAATCCCCCTGAGACCCCTCAAAAAAAAACCCCAGAAAAATTCTGGGACCCCCCCAAATCACCAAAAAACTCCAAAACGCCCCCCAAAAAAACCCAAAACCTCTCTGAGACCCCCCCAGGACACCCCAAAAAAACCCTGGGACCCCCAAATCCCCCCCAAAACACCAAAAAAAAAAACCAAAAAACCCAAAATTCTCCACCCAAAAAAAACCCAAAACCTCTCTGAGACCCCCCAGGACACCCCAAAAAACCCCTGGGACCCCCAAATCCTCCCCCAAAAAAACCCAAAATCCCAAATACCCCTCTGAGAGGTCCTCAAAAAACCCCCCAAAAACACCAAAAAAAGCCCAAAAACACCAAAAAAAGCCCAAAAACCCAAAATCCCCCCTCAAAAAAACCCCAAAACCTCTCTGAGACCCCCCCCAGGACACCCCAAAAAAAAACTTGGGACCCCCAAATCCCCCCCCAAAACACCAAAAAAAGCCCAAAAAACCAAAATTCCCCCCAAAAAAAAACCCTGGGACCCCCAAATCTCCCCCAAAACACCAAAAAACTCCAAAATGCCCCCCAAAAAACCCCTCTGAGACCCCTCAAAAAACGCTGGGACCCCCAAATCCCCCCCCCAAAAAACACCAAGATCCCCCCAAAAAAACCCAAAAATCCCAAATACCCCCTCTGAGAGGTCCTCAAAAAACCCCAAAAAACCCTGGGACCCCCAAATCCCCCCCAAAACACCAAAAAAAAAAAACTATAAAACCCAAAATTCCCCCCCCCCAAAAAAACCCAAAACCTCTCTGAGACCCCCCCCAAGACACCCCAAAAAACCCCGGGACCCCAAATCTCCCCCAAAAAAACCCAAAAATCCCAAATACCCCCTCTGAGAGGTCCTCAAAAAACCCCCCAAAAACACCAAAAAAAGCCCAAAAACCCAAAATCCCCCTCAAAAAAACCCCAAAACCTCTCTGAGACCCCCCCCAGGACACCCCAAAAAAAAACTTGGGACCCCAAACCCCCCCAAAACACCAAAAAAAGCCCAAAAAACCAAAATTCCCCCCCAAAAAAAAACCCTGGGACCCCCAAATCTCCCCCAAAACACCAAAAACTCCAAAATGCCCCCAAAAAACCCTCTGAGACCCCTCAAAAACCCTGGGACCCCCAAATCCCCCCAGGACCCCAAAATCCCTCCAAAAAACCCAAAATCCCCAAAAAACCCAAAACCCCTCTGAGACCCCCCCAGGACACCCCAAAAAAAACCTGGGACCCCCAAATCTCCCCCAAAAAAACCCAAAAATCCAAATACCCCTCTGAGAGGTCCTCAAAAAAACCCCCAAAAAAATCCTGGGACCTCCAAATCTCCCAAAAGCACCAAAAAAAACCCAAAAAACAAAAATCCCCCCCAAAAAACCCCAAAACCTCTCTGAGACCCCCCCCCGGACACCCCAAAAAAACCCTGGGATCCCCAAATCTCCCCCAAAAAAATCCAAAAATCCCAAATACCTCCTCTTTTGAGAGGTCCTCAAAAAACCCAAAAAAAACCCCTGAGACCCCAAAATCCCTCCAAAACAACCCCAAAAATTCTGAGAACCCCCCCCAAAACCCCAAAATCCACTCAGGGACCCCCCAAAAGTCCCCCTGGGACCCCAAACTTCACCTGGAGACCCCCAAAATCCACTCAGGGACCCCAAAAACCCCTGGAGACCCCCAAAATCCTGAGAGGGACCCCCAAAATCCAGATGTGGACCCCAAATCCCACATGGGGACCCCCCAAAAAACCACAACAAGACCCCAAAAAATCCACAAAAGACCCCAAAATTCAAATGTAGAACCTCAAAATTGACCTGGAGATCCCCAAAACCCCATAAAGAGACCCCAAAATTCACCTGGAAACCCCAAAATTCACCTGGAAACCCCAAAATCCACAAGAGGACCCCAAAATCCCAACCTGGAGACCCCAAAATCCAAATAAAGAACCTCAAAAATCGACCTGGAGATCCCAAAAATCAAACTTGGGAACCCCAAAATTCACCTGGGGATCCCCAAAACCCCACAGAGAGACCCCAAAACTTCACCTGGACACCCCAAAATTCACCTGGAAACCCCAAAATTCACCTGGGGAACCCCAAAATCCACAAGAGGACCCCAAAAAAAATCCACCTGGGGGACCCCAAAATCCCATCCTGGAGACCCCAAAATCCAAATAAAGAACCTCAAAATCGACCTGGAGATCCCTGGAGATCAATCAAACTTGGGAACCCCAAAATTCACCTGGGGACCCCAAAATTCACCTGGGGAACCCCAAAATCCAAATAAAGAACCTCAAAAATCGACCTGGAGATCCCAAAAATCAAACTTGGGGCCCCCAAAATTCACCTGGACACCCCAAAATCAAAGCGGGGAAGCCCAAAATGCACCTGGGATGGGGGGGGAAAGGGGGTGGGGCCAAAGCTGGGCACACCTGGGCACACTCACAGACACAGACCTGGGCACACTCACACACACCTGGGCACATGTACACCTGTACGTGCCCACATGCACACACCTTTGCACACCTGGACACACTCACACTCACCTGTGTGCACACACCTGTGCATGCACACACACAGCTGGGCACGCTTGTGCACATACACACCCAGGCACATACACACCCATGTGCACACCTGTGTGCAAACACACCTGTGCATGCACACACACAGCTGGGCACACACACCTGGACCCACACACACACACCTGTGCATGCACACACACGGCTGGGCACGCTTGTGCACATACACACCCAGGCACCCGCACACACACACACAGCTGGGCACACCTGTGCACACTTGTGCACATACACACCTGTGCATGTGCACACACACGCACACACTGCTGGGCGCACCTGTGCAAACACACACACACACCTGTGCACACCATCACACACACAGCTGGGCACACACACACACACACCTGTGCACACACACACACAGACACACACACTCGCCTGTGCCTACTTGTGCGCATACACACCTGTGCAAACACACACACACACACCTGTGCACACCATCACACACACACAGCTGGGCACACTCACACACACACACACACACACACACACACCCCCGTGCAAACACACACACACACCTGTGCACACCATCACACACACACAACTGGGCACACACACACACACACACAGAGAGCTGGGCACACTTGTGCACACCTATGCATACACACACATGCCTGTGCACATGGACACACACACACCTGTGCACACCCTTGTACAAACACACCTGTGCACACACACACGCACTCTCACCTGTACACATCTGTGTACAAACACACCTGTGCACACACACACACACCTGTGCATATGTGAACACACCTGCACACACACACCTGGACACACACACACACACACGCGCACACACACATGCACACACACACACCTGTGCACACCTGTGTACAAACACACCTGTGCGCACACACCTGGACACACACACGCACTCTCACCTGTACACACCTGTGCGCACACCTGTGCACACACCCCTTTGCACACTTGTGCACACACACCTGTGCACACACAGACACACTCACCTGTGCACACACACACACCTGTGCACACGTGTACACACTCACCTGTATGCACACACACCTGTGCACACTCACCTCTGCACACACCTGTACACACTCACCTGTCCACGCTCACCTGTATGCACACACACCTGTGCACACACACGCACACACACCTGCGCACACACCGACACACTTACCTGTACACACCTGTGAACACACACACCTGTGTACACAGACACACTCACCTGTGCACACTCACCTGTGCACACACACCTGCGCACACAGACACACTCACCTGTGTGTGCACACACACACCTGTACACACTCACCTGTATGCACACTCACCTGTGCACACCTGTGCACCCCCCCATGGTTTGGGGCTCTCCCGGGGGTCCCTATTGGGGTTTGGACTCAGGCCACGCCCCCCGCCCCAAATGGGGACCCCAAAATCGGGACCCCCAAAATCGGGACCCCAAAATCGGGACCCCAAAACGACCCCCCAAAATTGGGACCCCAAAATTGGGACCCAAAATCCAGACCCCAAAATCAGGACCCCAAAATTGGGACCCCAAAACGACCCCCCAAAATGGGGACCCCAAAATTGGGACCCCAAAATCGGGACCCCAAAATCCAGACCCCAAAATCGGGACCCCAAAATCGGGACCCCAAAATGACCCCCAAAAAAAAGACCCCCCTCCAAATGACACCCCCAAAAGGGGGACCCCAAAACGACCCCCCAAAATCGGGACCCCCAAAATTGGGACCCCAAAATCGGGACCCCAAAATGACCCCCTAAAAACGACCCCCCCCTAAATGGGAAACCCAGAACCGGAACCCCAAAACGGGGACCCCAAAATGACACCCCTGAAACGACCCCTCCCCTAAATGACACCCCAAAATTGAGACCCCAAAATTGGAACCCCAAAACGTCCCCCAAAAAGACCCCTCTAAATGGGGACCCCCAAAATGGGGAACCCCAAAATGGGGAACCCCAAAATGAGGACCCCAAAACGAGCCCAAAAAAAAAGACCCCCCCAAAACGATCCCTCCCAAAATGGGGACCCCAAAACGACCCCCCCCAAATTGATCCCCCTAAATCACCCCCAAAATGAGGACCCTAAAATGGGGACCCCAAAACGACCCCACAAAAAAGACTCCCCCAAAATGGGGACCCCAAAACGACCCCCCCCAAACTGATCCCCCCTAAATCACCCCCAAAATGAGGACCCTAAAATTGGGACCCCAAAACGACCCCACAAAATGGGGACCCCAAAATTGGGATCCCGAAACGACCCCACAAAATGGGGACCCCAAAACGACCCCACAAAAAAGACCCCCCAAACTGACCCCACAACAAAGACCCCCCCCAAATTGACCCCACAAAAAAAAGACCCCAAAATGGGGACCCCAAAACGACCCCCCTAAAAATTCGCAGCCCCAAAACGACCCCCCCCAAAATTAAGACCCCAAAATGGGGAGCCCAAAATTGGGACCCTAAAACGACCCCACAAAAACGACCCCCCCCAAATTGACCCCACAAAAAAGACCCCCCAAAATTGGGACCCCAAAACGACCCCCCCAAACTGACCCCACAAAATGGGGACCCCAAAATTGGGACCCCAAATCGACTCCCCCAAAATCGAGCATCCCAAAACGAAGCCCCCCAAATTGATCCTACAAAAACGACCCCCCAAACTGGGGACACCAAAAATTCACAGCCCCAAAACGACCCCCCAAAAACGACCCCACCAATCTGACCCCACAAAATGGGAACCCCAAAATTGGGGACCCCCCAAAACGATGCCCCCCAATCTGACCCCACAAAATGGGGGCCCCAAATTTGGGACCCCAAAATTTGGGACGGCAAATCGAACCCCCCCAAATCGAGCATCCCAAATCGACCCCCCCCCCAAAATTGGGACCCCAAAACGACCCCACAAAAACCAACCCCCCCCCCAAATTGACCCTACAAAAAAGACCCTCCAAAAATTCACTGCCCTAAAACGACCCCCCCCCAAAAACGAGCCCCTTAAACTGACCCCAAAAAATGGGAACCCCAAATTTGGAACCCCAAATTTGGGACTCCAAATCGACCCCCTCCCAAATCGAGCATCCCAAAACGTCCCCCCCCCCAAAAATTGGGACCCCAAAACGACCCCCCCCAAACTGACCCCACAAAATGGGGACCCCAAAACCGCCCTCCCAAAATCAGGACCCCCAAAATGGGGACCCGCAAATCGAACCCCCCCCCCCAAATCGAGCATCCCAAATCGACCCCCCCCCCCCAAAAAAAAACCGGGAACCCCAAAAGGAGCCGGGTCCATACTGGGAGGGGGATGGGGGTCACTGGTCCATACTGGTCCATACTGGGAGGGCGCGCTCCGTTACTGGGAGGGATGCGGAGGGCCCGCTCCGTGCTGGGAGGGGGGATGGGGGTCACTGGTCCGGACTGGGAGGGGGATGGGGGTCACTGGGAGGGGGGCGGGGCTCACTGGTCCGTACTGGGGGGGGGATGGGGGTCACTGGTCCCTACTGGGGGGGTCCCCACTCACCGGGCCGGGCCTCAGCATCGCTCCAGCGGCCGCCGGGGCCCCGCGCCCCCGCCCGCGCTCGGCTCCGCTCGGCTCGGCTTCGGCTCGGCTTCGGGAGGGTTCGGCAGCGCTTCGGCGGCGTTCGGGCTCGGTTCGGATGCGTTCGGAGCGGTTCGGAGAGGTTCGGATGCGGTTCGGCCGCGCTCGGAGCTGCCCGGCCTCGGGTTCGGCTTCGCTCGGCTCCCGTTCGGCTCCGTTCGGGCTCGGGTTCGGCTCCCGTTCGGCTCTGCCCGCTCTCGGCTTCGGCTCCGGTTCGGCCGCGCTCGGCTCTGCCCGGCCGAGGGTTCGGCTCCGTTCGGCTCCGTTCGGGCTCGGGTTCGGCTCCGCTCGGCTCCGCTCGGCCCCTCCGGAGGGGGCGGGGCTGGGGAGGGGGACAGAGGGGACAGGAGGGGACGGGGGGGGAGGGGACAGAGGGGACAGGGCGGGGACAGCGACGGCCCCACCCCCCCCGCGCGTCCCCCAAAGCCCGCGCGCCCCCAGTGGTGTCCCCAATGTCCCCAATGTCCCCAAAAATGTCCCCAATGTCCCCTCCATGTCCTCAGCCCCCGCAACATCCCCGATGTCCCCAACGTCCCCAATGTCCCAAACGTCCCTGATGTCCCCAAACCCCTCAAATGTCCCCAAATGTCCCCAGTGTCACCAAAGTTCCCAATGCCCTCTCCATGTCCCTAAACATTCCCAACCCCCCCTGTCCCCAATGTCCCCAAATGTCCCCAAAGTTCCAAATGTCCCCAAACGTCCCCAAATGTCCCCAATCCCCCCAACTCCTGATGTCCCCAAATGTCCCCAAAGTTCCCAATGTCCTCTCCAAATGTCCCCAATGTCCCCAACACCTCCAACGTCCCCAATCTCCCCAAGTGTCCCCGATGTCCCAACCACCCCAATGTCCCCAAATGTCCCCAGCCCCCGCAATCCCCCAATGTCCCCAAAGTTCCAAATGTCCCCAAATGTCCCCAAACGTTCCCAGCCCCCGACTGTCCCCAATGTCCCCCCAACGTCCCCAAACTCTGATGTCCCAGATGTCTCCAAACCCTTCAGTGTCCCCAATGTCCTCAAATGTCCCCAACCCCCCGATGTCCCCAAATGTCCCCAACTCCCATTGCCCCCAAAGTTTCAAATGTCCCCAAATGTCCCCAACCCCCAAATGTCCCCGATTTCCCCAAACTCCCCAATGTCCACAGTGTCCCCAACCCCTCCAACGTCCTCAAATGCCCCCCAATGTCCCCAAATGTCCCCAAATGTCCTCAGTGTCCTCAATGTCCCCGATGTCCCAACCCCCCAATTCCCCCAATGTCCCCAAACATTCCCAACCCCCAAATGTCCTCAGTGTCCCCAAACCCTCCATTGTCCCCAAATGTCCCAAACGTCCCCAAAGTTCCAAATGTGACCAATGACCCCAAACCACCCAAATGTCCCCAAACGTTCCCAATCCCCCAAACTGTCCCCCAGTGTCCCCAACCCCTCCAATGTCCCCAAGCCCCTCAACCTCCCTGATGTCCCCAATGTCCCCAAATGTCCTCAATGTCCCCAATCTTCCAGATGTCCCCAATGTCCCCAACTGTCCCCAATGCCCCAAATGTCCGCAAAGTACCAAATGTCCACAAATGTCCCCTACCCCAAATGTCCTCCAATGTCCCCCACTGTCCCCAGTGTCCTCAATGTCCCCAACATCTCTTTGATGTCCCCAACCGCCCCAAAACCCGCCAATGTCCCCAAATGCTGCAACACCCCAACGTCCCCAAAGTCCCCAAAGTTCCAAATGTCCCTGAAGTCCCCAAATGTCCTCAGAGTCCTCAATGTCCCAACCCCCAATGTCTCCAACCCCCAATGTCCCCAGTGTCCCCCAAAGTTTCAAATGTCCCTGATGTCCCCCTGATGTCCCCAAACCCCAATGTCCCCAAATGTCCTCAGTCCTCAGTGTCCCCAATCCTCAAATGTCCCCAATCCCCAAATGTCCCCCAAATGTCCCCAAACCGCCCAGTCCCCCAATGTCCCCAAATGTCCTCAGAGTCCTCAGTGTCCCCAACCCCCCAATGTCCCCAATCCCCAAATGTCCCCAACCCCCAAATGTCCCCAATGTCCCCAAACTCCCCAACCCCCCAATGTCCCCAATGTCCCCAATTCCCCCTTCTATCCCCAACGTCCCGAAAGTTCCAAATGTCCCTGATGTCCCCCAAATGTCTCCAACCCCCCCAATGTCCCCAAATGTCCTCAGAGTCCTCAGTGTCCCCAATCCCCAATGTCCCCAAATGTTCCCAACACCACAAAATGTCCCAAACATCCCCAAGTTCCAAATGTCCCCAAATGCCTCCAAAACCCCCCAACCCCCAATGTCCCCAATGTCCCCAATTCCCCTTCTGTCCCCAATGTCCCCAAAGTTCCAAATGTCCCTGAAGTCCCCAATGTCCCCAAATGTCCTCAGAGTCCTCAGTGTCCCCAACCCCCAATGTCCCCAATCCTCAAATGTCCCCAACCCCCTGAAATGTCCCCAACCCCCCCAATGTACCCAATGTCCCCAATGTCCCCAAACCCCCCAACCCTCCAATGTCCCCAATTCCCCTTCTGTCCCCAGTGTCCCCAAAGTTTCAAATGTCCCTGATGTCCCCTGATGTCCCCAACCCCCCACATGTCCCCAAATGTCCTCAAAGTCCTCAGTGTCCCCAATCCTCAAATGTCCCCCAAATGTCCCCAACCCCCCAATATACCCCAATGTCCCCAAACCGCCCAACCCCCAAAGTCCCCAAACCCCCAATGTCCCCAATGTCCCCAATCCCCCCTTCTATCCCCAACGTCCCGAAAGTTCCAAATGTCCCTGATGTCCCCAACCCCCAATGTCCCCAAAGCCCCCAATGTCCCCCAAATGTCCCCAATGTCCCCCCAATGTCCTCAATCCCCAAATGTCCCCAATGTCCCCAATGTCCCCCAATGTCCCCAATGTCCCCCAATGTCCCCATCCCCAAATGTCCCCAATGTCCCCCCTGGTGTCCCCAATGTCCCCAATCCCCAATGTCCCCAATGTCCCCAATGCCCCCAATCCCCCAATGTCCCCAATGTTCCCCAAATGTCCCCAACCCCCCCCCATGTACCCCAATGTCCCCCCAATATCCCCAATGTACCCCAACCCCCAACCCCCCCAATGTCCCCGCTGTCCCCGCTGTCCCCAGGTGCCACCAGCCTCTCTCGGGGTCGTTATTTCGGTTTTATTGATTTTGGGGTTTTTTGGGGGGGGTTTTATGGCTTTGGGGACCCCCCCGGCCCCACACGGACACACCCGGGGGGGGAGGGGACACACGGGGACACCGAGGGGACACCGGGGTGGGGGGGGGACACCGAGGTTTGGGGGTCCCCGGGTCCCCTTTGGGGACAAACACACATGGGGGGGGGGGGAGCGGAGAATTTGGGGGGACACACACGGGGGGGGGGTGACAAAATTGGGGACACTTTCTGGGGGGGGGTGACAAAAATGGGGACGCTTTTTTTGGGGGGGGGACAACGGACACCCCCCCCCAGGGTCCTTTTTTGGGGTCCCTTTTTGGCAGGGGGACATCGGGGTCCCTTTTTTGGGGGGGGCAAGGGACAACCCCTCAGGGTCCTTTTTTGGGGTCCCTTTTTTTGAGGTCCATTTTTGGGGTCCCATTTTGGGGTCCCTTTTTTGGGGTCCCTTTTTTGGGGTCCCATTTTGGGGGTCCCTTTTTTGGAGTCCCTTTTTTTGGGGAGGGGGGCAAAGAACATCCCCCAGGTCCTTTTTTGGGGTCCCTTTTTTGGGGGTCTCTTTTTGGGGGGTGGGGGGGACACCGAGGGTCCCTATTTGGGGTCCCCCAGGTCCCATTTTGGGGTCCCTTCTTTGGGGTCCCTTTTTTGGGGTCCCTTTTTTGGGGTCCATTTTTGGGGTCCCATTTTGGGGGTCCCTTTTTTGGGATCCCTTTTTTTGGGGTCCATTTTTGGGGTCCCATTTTTGGGGTCCCATTTTGGGGTCCCATTTTGGGGGTCCCTTTTTTGGGGTCCCTTTTTTTGGGGAGGGGGGCAAAGAACATCCCCCAGGTCCTTTTTTGGGGTCCCTTTTTGGCAGGGGGACATTGGGGGGTCCCTTTTTTGGGGGTCCCTTTTTGGGGGGGGGGACACTGAGGGTCCCTATTTGGGTTCCCATTTTGGGGGTCCCTTTTTGGGGTCCCTTTTTGGGATCCCTTTATTTTGGGGTTCCCCAGTTCCTTTTTTTGGGGGTCCCTTTTCGGGGTATTTTTTGGGGGTCCACCCACTCTCTTTTTGGGGTTCCTTTTTTGGGGTTCCCATTTTGGGATCCCCCCTCTCCCTTTTTTTTTGGAGTTTCTTTTTGGGGTCCCCTCGCTCCCATTGTGGGGTCCCCCCTTCTCTTTTTTGGGTCCCCATTTTAGGGTATTTTTTGGGGGTCCCCCCAGTCCCATTTTGGGGTCTTCTCCCCTTTTTTAGGGTCCCTTTTTTGGGGTCCCCCCTCTCTCCTTTTTTTGGGTCCCATTTTGGGGTCCCCCCTCCCCCATTTCGGGTCCCCTTTTTGGGGTCCCTTTTTTGAGGTCACATTTTGGGGTCCCCCAATCCCATTTTGGGATCCCTTTTTTTTAGGGTTTCCTTTTTTTTTTGGGGTCCCCTCCTCCCTTTTTGGGGTCCCTCAGTTCCATTTTGGGATCCCTTTTTTAAGGGTTTCCTTCTTTTGGGGGTCCCTTTTTTTGGGGTCCCCCCTCCCTTTTGTTGGGATCGCTTTTTTTTGAGGATCCCTCTTTTAGGGTCCCCCCGCTCCCTTTTTGGGGTCCATCCATTTTTTGGTCCCAAATTTTGGGGTATTTTTTTGGAGTCCCCCCACTCCCATTTTGGGGTCGGTTTTTTTTTTGGGTCCCATTTTGGGGTCCCCCAATCCCATTTTGGGATCCCTTTTTTTGGGGTCCCTTTTTTTAGGGTTTCCTTTTTTTGAGGTCCCCCTCCCCCATTTTTGGGGTCCCCCTCCCCATTTTGGGTTCCCATTTTTGGGTCCCTTCTTTAGGGTTTCCTTTTTTTGGGGTCCATCTTGGGGTCTCCCTCCCCCATTTTTGGGGTCCATTTTTGGGGTCCCCCTCCCCCATTTTGGGGTCCCCCTCCCCCATTTTGGGTCCCATTTTTGGGTCCCCTCTCTTTTTTGGGTCCCCTTTTGGGGTCCCCTCTCCATTTTGGGGTCCCATTTTGGGGTCCCCCTCCCCATTTTGGGGTTCATTTTGGGGTCCCCCTCCCCCATTTTTGGGGTCCATTTTGGGGTCCCCCCTCCCCCATTTTTGGCCCCCCCCCCCAAACACGAACTGACACACACGGTGGGGGGGGGGTGTGGGGGAGGGGCGGGGGGGGAGCCCCATTTTTTTGGGGGGGGGTTCCCCTCCCCCCCCCCACCCCCCCCGGTATTTTGGGGGTTCACAGTGGGGGGGGGCGGGGCCCCCCCGTGTCTTGGGGGGCCCGGGGGGGGCCCGGGGGGGGCCGGGGGGGCCCCCATGGCTTCGGCCCGGCGGCCCCGGCGGCTCCGCCCTGCGGGACCAGTACGGACCAGTATAGACCAGTATGGACCAGTATGGAACGGTATGGAACGGTATGGAACGGTATGGAACGGTATGGACCAGTATAGACCAGTATGGACCGGTATGGAACGGTATGGAACGGTATGGAACGGTATGGACCGGTATGGACCAGTATGGAATGGTATGGACCGGTATGGACCGGTATGGACCAGTATAGACCAGTATAGACCAGTATGGACCGGTATGGAACGGTATGGACCGGTATGGACTGGTATGGACCAGTATGGACCAGTATGGACCAGTATAGACCAGTATGGACCAGTATGGACCGGTATGGAACGGTATGGAATGGTATGGACCGGTATGGACCAGTATGGAATGGTATGGAACGGTATGGACCGGTATGGACCACTATGGACCAGTATGGACCGGTATGGACCGGTCTGGACCGGTATGGACCAGTATAGACCAGTATGGAACAGTATGGACCGGTATGTACCAGTATGAACCAGTATGGACTGGTATGGAATGGTATGGAACGGTATGGACCAGTATAGACCAGTATAGACCGGTATGGAACGGTATGGACCAGTATAGACCGGTATGGACTGGTATGGAATGGTATGGAACGGTATGGACCAGTATAGACCAGTATAGACCGGTATGGACTGGTATGGACCAGTATGGAACGGTATGGACCAGTATGGACTGGAATGGAACGGTATGGAAGGGTATGGACCGGTATGGACCAGTATAGACCAGTATAGACCAGTATGGAACGGTATGGACCGGTATGGAACGGTATGGACTGGTACGGAATGGTATAAACTGGTATGAACCAGTATAAACCAGTATGGACTGTATGGACCAGTATAAACCAGTATGGACCAGCATGGACCGCTATGAACCAGTATAAACCAGTATGAAATGGTGTGGACTGGTATTGAATGGTATAAACCGGTATGGACTGGTATGGACCAGTATAAACCAGTATGGAATGGTATAAACTGGTATGGACCAGTATGAACCAGTATGGAATGGTACAGACCAGTATAAACCAGTATGGACTGGTATGGACCAGTGTAATCTGGTATGGACTGGTATAAACCAGTATAAACCAGTATAAACCAGTATAAACCAGTATAAACCAGTATGGACTGGTATGGACCAGTATAAACTGGTATGGACCAGTATGAACCGATACGGACCAGTATGGACCGGTATGAACCAGTATGGAATGGTATGAACCAGTACAAACCAGTATAGACCAGTATGGAACGGTATGGACCAGTATGGGAATGGGAACTCCCAGTATGGACCAGTATGGACCAGTATAAACCGGTATGGACCAGTGATTCCCAGTATGGCCCAGTGCCCTCCCAGTATGAAAATGTGAATTCCCAGTCCCTCCCAGTCCCTCCCAGTTTGCCCAGTTTGGTTCCCAGTCCCTTCCAGTGTTCCCAGTCCATCCCAGTGCTCCCAGTTTGGTTCCCAGTGTTCCCAGTTTATCCCAGTTTGGCTCCCAGTCCCTCCCAGTGCTCCCAGTTGGGCTCCCAGTCCGTCCCAGTTTATCCCAGTTTGGCTCCCAGTCCATCCCAGTTTGGCTCCCAGTTTATCCCAGTCTATCCCAGTCCATCCCAGTTTGGCTCCCAGTTTATCCCAGTCTATCCCAGTTTGGTTCCCAGTCCCTCCCAGTCCATCCCAGTCCATCCCAGTTTGGCTCCCAGTCCATCCCAGTCCCTCCCAGTTCCATCCCAGTCCATCCCAGTCCATCCCAGTCCATCCCAGTTTATCCCAGTCCATCCAAGTTTGGCTCCCAGTTTATCCCAGTCCATCCCAGTTTGGCTCCCAGTCCATCCCAGTCCCATCCCAGTCCATCCCAGTTTGGCTCCCAGTCCATCCCAGTCCCATCCCAGTCCATCCCAGTCCATCCCAGTCCATCCCAGTTTATCCCATTCTATCCCAGTTTGGCTCCAGTCCATCCCAGTCCATCCCAGTTTGGTTCCCAGTCCATCCCAGTTTATCCCAGTCCATCCCAGTCCCTCCCAGTCCATCCCAGTCCATCCCAGTCCCTCCCAGTTTATCCCAGTCCATCCCAGTTTATCCCAGTCCATCCCAGTCCATCCCAGTTTGGCTCCCAGTCCATCCCAGTCCCTCCAGTCCCTTCCAGTCCATCCCAGTCCATCCAGTCCATCCCAGTCCTCCCAGTCCATCCAGTCCATCCCAGTCCATCCAGTTTGGCTCCCAGTCCCTCCCAGTCCATCCCAGTCCCTCCCAGTCCCTTCCAGTCCATCCCAGTCCGTCCAGTCCATCCCAGTCCATCCCAGTCCCTCCCAGTCCATCCCAGTTTGGCTCCCAGTCCATCCCAGTCCATCCCAGTCCATCCCAGTCCATCCCAGTCCATCCCAGTTTGGCTCCCAGTCCATCCCAGTCCATCCCAGTCCATCCCAGTCCCTCCCAGTCCCTCCCAGTCCCTTCCAGTCCCTCCCAGTCCATCCCAGTCCCTCCCAGTCCATCCCAGTCCATCCCAGTCCCTCCCAGTCCATCCCAGTCCATCCCAGTCACTCCCAGTCCATCCCAGTCCCTCCCAGTCCATCCCAGTCCATCCCAGTCCATCCCAGTCCATCCCAGTCCATCCCAGTTTGGCTCCCAGTCCATCCCAGTTTATCCCAGTCCATCCCAGTTTGGCTCCCAGTCCATCCCAGTTTGGCTCCCAGTCCATCCCAGTCCCTCCCAGTCCATCCCAGTTCGGCTCTCACCGCTCAGGGCGGGCCCAGGGCCTCTCCCGGGGCCGCTTTGTCCCGCGGGGCCGCCTTGGTCAGAGCCTTCTCCTGGGGACGGACGGACGGACGGACGGGGGGCAGACGGACAGGGAGGGACAGATGGACAGGGAGGGACAGAAGGATAGAAGAATGGACATGGGGACACACGGACACACGGACACCGGGACAGACGGACAGACAGAGGGACATGTGTGACAGGGAGGGACAGACGGACACGGGGACATGGGAACGGACACGGGGACAGACAGAGGGACACGGGGACAGGGACAGACAGACAGAGGGACACGGGGACGCAGGGACAGACGGACGGACAGGGGGACAGGGAGGGACAGACAGACACACGGACGGGGACACAGGGACGGACACAAGGACAGATGGACACAGGGACAGGGAGGGACAGAGGGACGGGGGACACAGGGACAGAGGGACACCAGGACAGATGGACAGAGGGACGGACAGGGGGACAGACAGAGGGACACCAGGACAGACAGATGGACACGGGGACAGGGAGGGACAGACGGACACAGGGATGGACAGACACGGGGACACGGGGACAGAGGGATAGACGGACAGAGGGACACGGGGACAGACAGAGGGACATGGGGACAGACAGACAAAGGGGCAGAGGGACAGACGGACGGACACGGGGACAGGGAGGGACAGAGGGACAGGGATGGGGACAGACGGATGGACAGGGACAGAGACAGAGGGACAGAGGGACACGGGGACAGACGGAGGGACACGGAGATGGACACAGGGACAGACGGACAGAGGGACAGGACAGGACAGACGGACGCTGTCAGGGATCCCGAGGCCCCCTTTGGATTCCGGGGCCCCCTATGGGATCTGGGGGATCCTATGGGTTTTGGGGTGTCCCTATGGGATTCTGGGGATTTTGGGGTCCCGGGGGGCTTTTTGGGGGTCCCCAGGGGGATTTTTGGGGTCCCCAGGGGGTTTTGGGGGGTCCTGACCTCCACCAGGGTGTGCCAGTGCTCGATGGGCTTGGGGGTTTCTATGGGATCCTTATGGAGTCTGGGGGTTCCCTATGGGATTCTGGGAGTTTTGGGGGGTCCTAGGGGGATTTTTGGGGTCCCCAGGGGGGGTTTTGGGGGTCCCCAGGGGGTTTTGGGGGTCCCCAGGGAGATTTTTGGGGGGTCCTGACCTCCACCAGGGTGTGCCAGTGCTCGATGGGCTTGGGGGTTTCTATGGGGTCCTTATGGGATCCCTATGGGATCTTTATGGGATCTGGGGGTTCCCTATGGGATTCTGGGGGTTTTGGGGGGTCCTGGGGGGATTTTGGGGGTCCCCAGGAGGGTTTTGGGGGTCCCCAGGGGGTTTTGGGGGGTCCTGACCTCCACCAGGGTGTGCCAGTGCTCGATGGGCTTTCGGGGGTTCGCCAACATCTGTGCCCAGTGCTCGCGGCCGGGGCCGTCGGCGTCGCTGCCCACGCGGCACAGCCCGATCACCTCGTTGTGCCCGATGCTATCGAGGGGGTCACAGGGGGTCAGGGGCACCCCAAAAAACCCCAAAAAACCCAAAATATCCCCAAAAATCCCCTAAAAAAGCCCCCACTCTGTATGATCCCAAAAACCCCCAAAACGACCCCAAATCTGGCCCCGTTGGTTTCCCAGCCCGATCACCTCGTTGGGCCCGATGCTGTCGGGGGAGGGGGGGTCACAGGGGGTCAGGGGCACCCCAAAAAACCCCAAAATACCCCCAAAATATCCCCAAAAATTTCCCAGTTAGAAGGACCCCAAAATCCCCCAAATCGACCCCAAAATCCCCCAAAAGTAACCCCAAATCCGACCCAACCAGAACAGCCCCATCACCTCCTCGAAACTGATTTTGGGGGATCAGGGGGACCCCAAAACCATGGGAGGAACCCCAAAATCCCCCTCAAATCCCCCCAAAATTCCCATTCTTCAGAGCCCCAAAATCCCCCAAAACGAGCCCAAATCTGGTCCACCCACAACAGCCCCATCACCTCCTCCTGCCTGATTTTGGGGGATCAGGGGGACCCCAAAACCATGGGAGGAACCCTAAAAACTCGGGGAGACCCCAAAATCCCCCCCAAAAATTCCCCGTTCTTCGGAACCCCAAAATCCCCCAAAATTACCCCAAATCCAGCCCAACCTGAACAGCCCCATCACCTTCAGGTGTCCAATCTTGGAGGGGTCAGGGGGACCCCAAAACCATGGGAGGAACCCCAAAATCCCCCCTCAAACCCCCCCAAAATTCCCCATTCTTCAGGACCCCAAAATCCCCCAAAACGACCCCAAAATCCCCCAAAAAGAGCCCAAACCCGGCCCCGTTGGTTTCCCTGCCTCGATCACCTCAACCAAAGGGCGTCCCGTTCCTCCAGGATGATCCCAAACACCCTAAAAACCCCAAAATCACCCCAAAATTCCCTCCAAAGACCCCCCCAGTACAAACCAGTACAAACCAGTTCAACCCAACAATGACGACGACGTTGACGTTCTCATGGAGGACGTCAACCAAGGAGCGTCCCATTGATCCGGGATGACCCCAAATGCCCCAAAATCCCCAAAAATGCCCCCAAACCCCCTCCAAGACCCCAAAATTCCTTCCAAAGACCCCCCCAGTACCTCCCAGTACAAACCAGTTGAACCCAACAATGATGACAACGTTGATGGTCTCACGGAGGACGTCAACCAAGAAATGTCCCATTGCTCCGGGATGACCCCAAACACCCAAATCCCCAAAATCACCCCAAAACCCCTCCAGGACCTCTCAAAGAACCCCAAAATTCCTTCCAAAGACCCTCCCAGTACAAACCAGTTGAACCCAACAATGACGACAACGTTGACGGTCTCATGGAGGACGTCAACCAAGGAGCGTCCCATTGCTCCAGGATGACCCCAAATGTCCCAAAATCTCCCAAATCCCCCCAAAACCTCTCAATGATCCTTCAAAACCCCCAAGAGATCCCAAAGACCCTTCAAATTCCATCCTGGAGCCCTCCCAGTACAAACCAGTTCAACCCATCAATGGTGATGATGTTGACGTTCTCATGGAGGGCGTCAACCAAGGAGCGTCCCATTGCTCCAGGATGACCCCAAACACCCCAAAACCACCCAAATCTCCCCAAAACCCCTCCAGGACCTCTCAAAGAACCCCAAAATTCCTTCCAAAGACTTCCCAGTACTTCCCAGTACAAACCAGTTGAACCCAACAATGACGACAACACTGACGTTCTCATGTTGGACGTCAACCAAGGAGCGTCCCATTGCTCCAGGATGACCCCAAATGTCCCAAAATCCCCAAAAATCACCCCAAAACCCCTCCAGAACCCCAAAGTTCCTACAAAGACCCCCCCAGTACAAACCAGTACAAACCAGTTCAACCCAACAATGACGACAACGTTGACGTTCTCATGGAGGACGTCAACCAAGGAGCGTCTCATCGATCTGGGATGACCCCAAATGCCCCAAAATCCCCCAAAATGCCCCCAAACCCCCTCCAAGACCCCAAAATTCCTTCCAAACACCCCCCCAGTACAAAACAGTTGAACCCAACAACGGTGACAATGTTGACGTTCTCATGGAGGACGTCAACCAAGGAGCGTCCCATTGCTCCACAATGACCCCAAATGTCCCAAAACCCCCCAAATCTCCCCAAAACCCCTCCAGGACCTCTCAAAGAACCCCAAACCCCCTCCAAAGACTTCCCAGTACCTCCCAGTACAAACCAGTTGAACCCAACAATGAGGACAACGTTGACGGTCTCATGGAGGGCATCAACCAAGGAGCGTCCCATTGCTCCAGTATGACCCCAAATGTCCCAAAATCCCCAAAATCACCCCAAAACCCCTCCAGAACCCCAAAGTTCCTACAAAGACCCCCCCAGGACCTCCCAGTACAAACCAGTTGAACCCAACAATGACGACAACGTTGACGGTCTCATGGAGGACGTCAACCAAGGAGCGTCTCATCGATCTGGATGACCCCAAATGCCCCAAAATCCCCAAAAATCACCCCAAAACCCCTCCAGAACCCCAAAGTTCCTACAAAGACTTCCCAGTACCTCCCAGTACAAAGCAGTTGAACCCAACAATGATGACAACGTTGACGGTCTCATGGAGGACGTCAACCAAGGAGTGTCCCATCGATCTGGGATGACCCCAAATGCCCCAAAATCCCCAAAAATGCCCCCAAACCCCCTCCAAGACCCCAAAATTCCTTCCAAAGACCCCCCCAGGACCTCCCAGTACAAAACAGTTGAACTCAACAATGATGACAACGTTGACGTTCTCATGCAGGACGTCAACCAAGAAATGTCCCATTGCTCCGCGATGACCCCAAATGCCCCAAAATCCCCCAAATCCCCCCAAAACCTCTCAATGACCCTTCAAAACCCCCAAGAGATCCCAAAGACCCTTCAAATTCCATCCTGGAGCCCTCCCAGTACAAACCAGTTCAAGCCAACAATGACGATGATGTTGACATTCTCATGGAGGACACCCACCAAGGAGCGTCCCATTGCTCCGGGATGACCCCAAACACCCCAAAACCCCTCCAGGACCTCTCAAAGAACCCCAAAATTCCTTCCAAAGACCCCCCAGTACAAACCAGTTCAACCCAACAATGACGACGACGTTGACGTTCTCATGGAGGACGTCAACCAAGGAGCGTCCCATTGCTCCGGGATGACCCCAAATGCCCCAAAATCCCCCAAATCCCCCCAAAACCTCTCAATGACCCTTCAAAACCCCAAGAGATCCCAAAGATCCTTCAAATTCCATCCTGGAGACCTCCCAGTACAAACCAGTTCAAGCCAACAGTGGTGATGACATCGACGTTCTCATGCAGGACGTCAACCAAGAAATGTCCCATTGCTCCAGGATGACCCCAAATGCCCCAAAATCCCCCAAATCTCCCCAAAACCCCTCCAGGACCTCTCAAAGAACCCCAAACCCCCTCCAAAGACTTCCCAGTACCTCCCAGTACAAACCAGTTCAACCCAACAATGAGGACAACGTTGACGTTCTCATGGAGGACGTCAACCAAGGAGCATCCCATTGCTCCGGGATGACCCCAAAAGCCCCCAAAACCACCCAAAATGACCCCAAAACCTCTCCAGACCCCTCCCAGGGCGCACCAGTCGTAGTCGACGACGGCGATGGTGAGGCTGACGTGGTGCACGCTCTCGTGGGGCACGTCGAACACCAGCGCCTCGTTGTAGTTGGGGTTCAGCGTGTTCTTCTTGATGGACGTCTTGCGCTTCTTCAGCCGCCGGCCCTCGGCCATCAGCGAGGCCTTCACGTAGGGGTCTGCGGGCCCCACACACTCATGGGACCCCAGAGCGCCCCACAATAATCCATGGGGCCCCATAGAACCCCATAAACCCCATAGCACCCCATAAACCCCATAATAATCCATAGAACCCCATAGCACCCCACAGAACCCCATGGATCCCATAGCACCCCATAGAACCCCATAGAACCCCATAGATCCCATAACACCCCATAGAACCCATAGTACCCCACAGAACCTCATAATAACCTATGGACACCATAATAACCCATGGAACCCCACAGGCCCCATAGAGCCCCATAATAACCCACGGAACACCAAAGTGCCCCACAATAATCCATGGGGCCCCATAGACCCCATAGAGCCCCATAATAATCCATAGAACCCCATAGCACCCCATAGAACCCATAGCACCCCATAATAACCTATGGACACCATAATAACCCATGGAACCCCACAGACCCCATAGAACCCCATAGCACCACATAGATCCCATAGCACCCCATAGAACCCCATAGAACCCATAACACCCCATAGCACCCCATAGAACCCATGGTACCCCATGGAACCCCATAATAACCTATGGACACCATAATAACCCATGGAACCCCACAGACCCCATAGAACCCCATAGATCCCATAGCACCCCAGAGCACCCCATAGATCCCATAGCGCCCCATAGAACCCCATAGATCCCATAGCACCCCATAGATCCCATAGCACCCCATAGAATTCATAGTGCCCCATAGAACCCCATAATAACCTATGGACACCATAAGAACCCATGGAACCCCACAGACCCCATAGAGCCCATAATAACCCACGGAACACCAAAGTGCCCCACAATAATCCATGGGGCCCCATAGACCTCCATAAACCCCATAGCACCCCATAGAACCCCATAGAACCCATAACACCCCATAGAACCCACAGTACCCCATAGAACCCCATAATAACCTATGGACACCATAATAACCCATGGAACCCCACAGACCTCATAGAGCCCCATAATAATCCACAGAACCCCATAACACCCCATAGAACCCACAGTACCCCATAGAACCCCATAGAACCCCATAGCACCCCATAGATCCCATAACACCCCATAGCACCCCATAGAACCCATAGCACCCCACAGAACCCCATAATAACCTATGGACACCATAATCACCCATGGAACCCCACAGACCCCATAGAGCCCCATAATAATCCACAGAACCCCATAATAACTCATGGGACCCCAAATAGCCCCACAATAATCAATAGCGCCCCATAGATCCCATAGCACCCCATAAAACTCATAACACCCCATAGAACCCCATAGACCCCATAACACCCCATAGAACCCCATAGACCCCATAACACCCCATAGACCCCATAGCACCCCATAGAACCCCATAGCACCCCATAGAACCCATAGCAGCCCATAGAACCCCATAGATCCCATAACACCCATAGTACCCCATAGAACCCCATAATAACCTATGGACACCATAATAACCCATGGAACCCCATAGCACCCCATAGAACCCATAGTACCCCATAGAATCCCATAATAATCTATGGACACCATAATAACCCATGGAACCCCACAGACCCCATAGAGCCCCACAATAATCCATAGAACCCATAACACCCCATAGATCCCATAGCACCCCATAGAACCCCATAGAACCCCATAGCACCCCATAGAACCCATAGTACCCCACAGAACCTCATAATAACCTATGGACACCATAATAACCCATGGAACCCCACAGACCCCATAGAACCCCATAATAACCCACGAACACCAAAGTGCCCCACAATAATCCATGGGCCCCATAGACCTCCATAAACCCCATAGCACCCCATAGAACCCCATAGAACCCCATAGAACCCATAGTACCCCTGGAACCCCATAATAACCTATGGACACCATAATAACCCATGGAACCCCACAGACCCCATAGAACCCCATAGATCCCATAGCACCCCATAGCACCCCATAGATCCCATAGCACCCCATAGAACCCCATAGATCCCATAGCACCCCATAGATCCCATAGCACCCCATAGAACCCCACAGACCCCATAGAACCCCACAGAACCCATAGCACCCCATAGAACCCATAGCACCCCAGAGCACCCATAGATCCCATAGCCCCCACAGAACCCCATAGATCCCATAGAACCACATAGAACCCCATAGATCCCATAGCACCCCATAGATCCCATAGCACCCCATAGAACCCATAGCAACCCATAGAACCCATAGCAACCCATAGAACCCCAATATACCCCATAATAACCCACAGGATCCCATAGACCACAAAACACCCCCAAAATCCACACCCAAATCCCCCAAAATTACCCCAAAACGACCCCAAAATGACCCCAAATCCCCCCAAATGACCCCAAATGACCCCTGTGACACACCTGTGACACACCTGTGACTCACCTGTGACACACCTGTGACTCACCTGAGTAGCCGGTGAGGTCCATGGCGCGCAGGTTGGAGGCGCGGATGACGGTGACCGTGAGGCGCCCGGCCGTGGGCAGGTAACAGAGCGAGAAGTTCACCTCGCCCAGGTCGGCCTTCTCCTGCAGGTGGGACAGGGACAGGTGAGGGGACAGGTGGGACAGGTGAGACAGGTGGGACAGGTGGGACAGGGACAGGTGAGACAGGTGGGACAGGGACAGGTGGGACAGGGACAGGTGGGCCAGGTGAGGGGACAGGTGGGACAGGTAACAGAAATTCACCTCGCCCAGGTCGGCCTTCTCCTGTGGGTGGGACAGGTGGGACAGGTGAGGGGACAGGGACAGGTGGGACAGGGACAGGTGGGACAGGTGAGGGGACAGGGACAGGTGGGAAAGGGACAGGTGGGACAGGTGGGACAGGTAACAGAAATTCACCTCGCCCAGGTCGGCCTTCTCCTGCGGGTGGGACAGGGACAGGTGAGACAGGTGGGACAGGTGAGGGGACAGGTGGGACAGGGACAGGTGGGACAGGTGGGACAGGGACAGGTGGGACAGGAGAGGGACAGGTGGGACAGGGACAGGTGAGACAGGTGGGACAGGTAACAGAAATTCACCTTGCCCAGGTTGGCCTTCTCCTGCGGGTGGGACAGGGACAGGTGAGACAGGTGGGACAGGTGAGGGGACAGGTGGGACAGGGACAGGTGGGACAGGTGGGACAGAGACAGGTGGGACAGGTGGGACAGGTGGGACAGGGACAGGTGAGACAGGTGGGACAGGTAACAGAAATTCACCTCGTTCAGGTCGGCCTTCTCCTGTGGGTGGGACAGGGACAGGTGGGACAGGTGGGACAGGGACAGGTGGGACAGGTGAGGGGACAGGGACAGGTGGGACAGGAGAGGGACAGGTGGGACAGGAGAGGGACAGGTGGGACAGGAGGGACAGGTAACAGAAATTCACTTTGCCCAGGTTGGCCTTCTCCTGTGGGTGGGACAGGTGGGGACAGGTGAGGGGACAGGTGAGGGGACAGGGACAGGTGGGACAGGTGAGACAGGTAGGACAGGGACAGGTGGGACAGGTAACAGAAGTTCACCTCGCCCAGGTCGGCCTTCTCCTGCGGGTGGGACAGGTGGGACAGGTGAAGGACAGGTGAGGGATGGGGACGAGGACAGGTGAGGGGACAGGGACAGGTGAGGGACAAGTGAGAGGACAAATGAACACAGATGAGGGGACAGGTGGGACAGGGACAGGTAACAGAGCGAGAAATTCACCTTGCCCAGGTTGGCCTTCTCCTGTGGGTGGGACAGGTGAGGGGACAGGTGGGGGACAGGTGAGGGGACAGGTGAAGGACAGGTGAGACAGGTAGGACAGATGAGGGATGGGGACGAGGACAGGTGAGGGACAGGTGGGACAGGGACAGGTGAGGGGACAGGGACAGGTGCCATAGGTGCCTCCAGGTGACCCCCGTGGGTCACCATCTCCAGAAGGTTCTCCAGCCCCACCTGCTCACCTCACCTGTCCCATCACCCTGTCCTATGGAATTTCGAGGTGTTTTGGGGTTCTCCCTTTCTCCTCATGAGTTCCCCGAGATTTCAGTGTCCACTCACCCCCGTCCCCTCCTGGATGTCCCTCAGGTGACCATCTCCAGAAGGTTCTCCTCCACCATTTACCCCATGAATTTTTCATATTTTTCTGCATTTCTTTGGGGATTTTTTTTAGGAGTTTTGGGATCATTTTGAGGTTCCCCACATGTTCCCCAAGATTTCAACGTCCACTCACCCCCGTGCCCTCCTGGATGTCCATCTCCAGAAGGTTCTCCAGCACCATTTACCCCATGAATTTTTGTGGTTTTTATGTTTTTTCCAGGTTTTTTTAGGAGTTTTGAGGTCTTTGTGATGCTCCCCATGGGTTCCCCACCATTCCAGCGTCCACTCACCCCCGTGCCCTCCTGGATGTCCTTCCAGATGGCCACCTCGGGCCGCGCCTCGGCCGCCTCCAGCAGGTTGTCCATCACCACCTGCCCGATGAGGTCGTGCCGCGAGAAGCGGTCGAAGTCGTAGACGCTGAAGTGCAGCCGCCGCGCCGGCAGCTCGGCGAAGGGCACCCCGAAGCTGAAGGTCTCGTCCCACTCGGGGTTCAGCGTCCTCCTCAGCACCTTGGTCTGGAACTTCTTCTTGCGGTCGGGCAGCAGGTAGATCTTCACGTAGGGGTCCGAGAAGCCGTTGGAGTCCTTGGCCGGCAGGTCGCGGGCGCGCAGGACGCGCACCAGCAGCTGCTGGGAGCCGTACGAGTAGCGCAGGGACACCTGCAGGCGCCCGCACGGAGGGGACGCGGGGACACCGCCGGGGCCACCGCCGGGGCCGCCACCGGGGCCACCACCGCGGGCACCGCCCGGCTCGGCGTCACCGGCGGGGCCGTAGAGCTCGGGCTGGATCTGGCCCAGGTGGGCAGGGGGCTCCTCGGGCACCGGGGGCAGCGACGAGCTGGGGGGACACAGCGGGGGTGGGGTCAATGATGATTTTGGGGTCGTGGATTTGGGGGATTTGGGGTTGAGGATTTGGGGCTCAAAATGGGTTTGGAGTGAGGGATTTGGGGTTAGAGATGGTTTTGGGATAGAGGATTTGGGGTTCAAGGTGTTTTTGGGGTCACGGATTTGGGGTTAGGGATGGTTTTGGGATGGAGGTTTTGGGGTTAAGGATGGTTTTGGGGTCATGAATTTGGGGTTAGGGATGGTTTTGGCATGAAGGATTTGGGGTAAGGGATGGTTTTGGGGTCACAGATTTGGGGTTAAGGATGGTTTTGGGGTCATGGGTTTGGGGGATTTGGGGTCGAGGATTTGGGGTTCAAGATGGTTTTGAGATGGAGGTTTTGGGGTTAAGGATGGTTTTGGGGTGGGGTATTTGAAGTTACAGACGGTTTTGGGATGGAGGATTTGGGGTTAGAGATGGTTTTTGGGTAACAGGTTTGGGGTTAGGGATGGTTTTGGGGTGCTGGATTTGGGGTTAGAGATGGTTTTGGGGTAACAGGTTTGGGGTTAGAGATGGTTTTGGGGTGCTGGATTTGGGGTTTGAGATGGTTTTGGGATGGAGGTTTTGGGGTTAAGGATGGTTTTGGGGTGGGGTATTTGAAGTTAGAGATGGTTTTGGGATGGAGGATTTGGGGTCAGAGATGGTTTTGGAGTAACAGGTTTGGGGTTAAGGATGGTTTTGGGGTCATGAATTTGGGGTTAGGGATGGTTTTGGCATGAAGGATTTGGGGTTAGAGATGGTTTTTGGGTCACAGATTTGGGGTTAGGGATGGTTTTGGGGTCGTGGTTTGGGGATTTGGGTCGAGGATTTGGGGTTCAAGACGGTTTTGAGATGGAGGTTTTGGGGTTAAGGATGGTTTTGGGGTCACAGATTTGGGGTTAGGGATGGTTTTGGGGTGCTGGATTTGGGGTTAAAGATGGTTTTGGGATGGAGGTTTGGGGTTAGAGAAGGTTTTGGGGTCACAGATTTGGGGGTAAGGATGGTTTTGGGGTGATGGATTTGGGGTTAGAGATGGTTTTGGGGTCATGGATTTGGTGTTAGGGATGGTTTTGGGGTCACGGATTTGGGGTTAGGGATGGTTTTAGGGTCAAGGATTTGGGGTTAACGATGGGTTTGGGATCACAGATTTGGGATTAGGGATGGTTTTGGGGTCATGAATTTGGTGTTAGGGATGGTTTTGGGGTCACAGATTTGGGGTTAAGGATGGTTTTGGAGTCATGAATTTGGGGTTAGAGATGGTTTTGGGATGGAGGATTTTGGGTTAGAGACAGTTTTGGGGTGCAGGATTTGGGGTTAGAGATGGTTTTGGGGTAACAGATTTGGGGTTAAGGATGGTTTTGGAGTAACAGATTTGGGGTAAGGATGGTTTTGGGGTCATGAATTTGGGGTTAGGGATGGTTTTAGGGTCAGGGATTTGGGGTTAAGGATGGGTTTTGGGGTGCAGGATTTGGGGTTAAGGATGGTTTTGGGGTGAGGGATTTGGGGTCAGCGTTGGTTTTGGGGTGAGGGATTTGGGGATTTGGCGAGGAGGATTTTGGATTAGGGATGAGTTTGGGGTTGAGGATTTGGGGATAAGAGATGGTTTTTGGATGAGGGATTTGGGAGAAAGGATGGTTTTGGGATGGGGATTTGGGGTTAGACAGACCCCCTGTCCCACCCAGCCCCCCTTGTCCCCACATCCTCCCATCCCCCCTGTCACCCTCAAATGTCCCCAAATGTCCCCAAATGTCCCCAAATGCCCCAAATTCCCCAATGTCCCCATGGTACCTAAATGTTCCCAAATCCCCCAAATGACAACAATCTCCCAGATGTCCCCCAAATGTCCCTAATATCCCCAATGTCCCCATTGTCCCCAAATGTCCCCAATGTCCCCAATCCCCCAAATGCCCCCAATGCCCCCAAATTTCCCAAATGTCCCCAATCCCCAAATGTCCCCAACGCCCCCAAGTGTCCCCAATGTCCCCATGACCCAAAATGTCCCCATGGTACCCAAATGTCCCCAATTTCTCCAATATTCCCAATCCCACAATGTCCCCAAATTTCTCCAAATGCCCCAATGTCCCCAATCCCCCAAAGTCCCTAGATGTCCCAAATATCCCCAATGTCCCCAAACGTCCCCAAAGTCTCCAATATCCCCAATGTCCCCAACACTCCCAAGTGTCCTCAATTCCCCCAATGTCCCCAAATGTCCCCAAATCCCCCCATTGTCCCCAATGTTCCTATATCTCCCAAGTGTCCCCAAATGTCCCCAATATCTCAAATGTCCTCAATGTCCCTCAATGTCCCCAAGGTCCCCAAATGCCCCAAAATGTCCCAAATCCCCAGAAGTCCCCATGGTACCTAAGTGTCCCCAATGTTCCAAATGTCCCCAAATGTCCCCAAATGTCCCCAAATCCCCCCATTGTCCCCAATGTTCCTAAATCTCCCCAAATGCCCCCAATATCTCCCATGTCCCCAATGTCCCAAATGTCCCCAAACGTCCCAAATCCCCCAAGTCCCTGGATGTCTCAAATGTCCCAAAATGTCCCCAATATCCCAAATGTCCCCAAATCCCCCCAAATGTCCCCAAAAGGTCCCCAAACTCCCCCACCCCCCCTTACCTGCCGCCCATCCCCCCCCCGAGCTGCTGCGAGGGGACGCTGGGCAGCCCCCCCGCCCCTCCCCCACCGTCCCCCCCAAACTCGGGGGGGCCCTGGGGGGGTCCCGAGCCGGGCAGGGGGAGGGGCGTGGCCAGGGGCGGGGCCAAGCCCCGGGACCCCCCCCCAATTTCGGGGCAGGGCCCCATGTCCAGGTAGCAGCGCTCGGGGGGGGGCTCGGGGGGGTCCCCCCGGTCGGGGAGGGGGTCCCCAAAAGGGCCCGGAGCCCCCCCCGGCCCCCCCAGGCCGCCTTGGGGGGGGTCTTTCCTCGGGGGGCCCCCCCCGGGACCCCCCTTGTGGCGCCAGGGGACCCAGCAGAGCTTCCAGGAGACGAAGAGGGAGACGCCGAGCAGGACCAGGCCGCAGAAGGTGACGATGACAGAGAGCAGCGACACCGACACCTCTGGGGAGAACAAAATTGACCTAAATCAGACAAATTTAACCCAAAATTAACCAAAATGCAAAAAAAACCCCATAAAAATTCGTCCAGGATTGACCAAAATCCAGCCAGGATTGCCCCAAACCCCAGCAGGACCAGGCCGCAGAAGGTGACGACGATGGAAAGCAGCGACACCGACACCTCTGGGGGGGAGAGAGACCCAAAATCACCAAAATTCAACCCAAAATCTGCAAAAATACAAAAAAAACCCATAAAAATCCAGCCAGGATTGACCAAAATCCAGCCAGGATTGCCCCAAACCCCAGCAGGACCAGGCCGCAGAAGGTGACGATGACGGAGAGCAGCAACACCGACACCTCTGAGGGATAAAAACAATTACCAAATCAACCCAAATTATACAAATGCCAAAATTACACAAAATCGCAAAAATACACTCAAAATCAAAAAATCCAGCCAGGATTGACCAAAATCCAGCAGGATTGCCCCAAACCCAGCAGGACCAGGCCGCAGAAGGTGACGATGACAGAAGCGGGTACACCGACACCTCTGGGGAGAAAAAATGACCTAAATCAGACAAATTTAACCCAAAATTAACAAAATGCAAAAAAAAAAAACCCATAAAAATCCATCCAGGATTGACCAAAATCCACCAGAATTCAGAAATCACCAAACACCCTGAGCAAGACCAGGCCGCAGAAGGTGACGATGACGGAGAGCAGCGACACCTCTGAGGGATAAAAAACCCAAAATTAACCAAATTCCACCCAAATTCTATACAAAATGCACAAAAATGTACACAAAATCTGCAAAAATCCACTCAAAAATCACAAAAATTCCAGCCGGGATTGACCAAAATCCAGCCAGGATTGCCCCAAACCCCCAGCAGGACCAGGCCGCAGAAGGTGACGATGACGGAGAGCAGCGACACCGACACCTCTGGGGAGAACAAAATTGACCTAAATCAGACAAATTTAACCCAAAATTAACCAAAATGCAAAAAAAAACCATAAAAATTCGTCCAGGATTGACCAAAATCCAGCCAGGATTGCCCCAAACCCCAACAGGACTAGGCCACACAAGGTGACGATGATGGAGAGCAGTGACACCGACACCTCTGGGGGGAGAAGACCAAAATACCAAATTCAACCCAAAATCCAAAAATCAAAAACCATAAAAATCAGAGGATTGACAAAATCCAGCCAGGATTGCCCAAACCCACAGACAGGGCAGAAGGTGACGATGACGAGAGCAGCGACACCTTGGGATAAAACCAATAACCAAATCACCAATTAAAAACACAAAATGTACACAAAATGCAAAACACAAAATAAAATCGCCAGATTGACCAAATCCAGCAGGATTGCCCCAAACCCAGCAGGACAGCGCAGAAGGTGAGTACGGAGAGCATGACACGACACTGGAAAAAACCAAAATAAAAAATTAACCAAAATTCAAAATCAGAAAGCAGCGACACCGACACCTCTGGGGAGAACAAAATTGACCTAAATCAGACAAATTTAACCCAAAATTAACCAAAATGCAAAAAAACCCCCATAAAAATCCATCCAGGATTGACCAAAATCCACCCAGAATTCACAGAAATCCACACAAACACCCTGAGCAAGACCAGGCCACAGAAGGTGACGATGACAGAGAGCAGCGACACCAACACCTCTGAGGGATAAAATCACCCAAAATAAACCAAAATTAACCCAAAATTATCAAAAATACAAAAAAAAAACCCATAAAAATCCATCCAGATTTGACCAAAATCCAGCCAGAATTGCCCCAAACCCCAACAGGACCAGGCCGCAGAAGGTGACGATGACGGAGAGCAGCGACACCGACACCTCTGAGGGATAAAATCACCCAAAATAAACCAAAATTAGCCCAAAATTATCAAAAATACAAAAAAAATCCCATAAAAATCCAGCCAGGATTGACCAAAATCCACCCAAATCCCTCAGGATGCCACTCCCAGCAAGACCAGGCCGCAGAAGGTGACGATGACGGAAAGCAGCAACACCGACACCTCTGGGGGGAAAATAACCCAAAATTAACCAAATTCAACCCACATTCTACACAAAATGTACACAAAATCTGCAAAAATCCACTCAAAAATCACAAAAATCCAGCCAGGATTGACCAAAATCCAGCCAGGATTGCCCCAAACCCCAGCAGGACCAGGCCGCAGAAGGTGACGATGACAGAAAGCAGTGACACCGACACCTCTGGGGAGAACAAAATTGACCTAAATCAGACAAATTTAACCCAAAATTAATCAAAATGCAAAAAAAACCCCATAAAAACTCATCCAGGATTGACCAAAATCCACCCAGAATTCACAGAAATCCACACAAACACAATGAGCAGGACCAGGCCGCCGAAGGTGACATTGACAGAGAGCAGTGACACCGACACTTCTGGGGGGAAAATAACCCAAAATTAACCAAATTCAACTCAAATTCTACACAAAATGCACAAAAATGTACACAAAATCTGCAAAAATCCACTCAAAAATCACAAAAATCCAGCCAGGATTGACCAAAATCCAGCCAGGATTGCCCCAAACACACAGCAGGACCAGGCCGCAGAAGGTGATGATGATGGAGAGCAGTGACACCGACATCTCTGAGGGATAAAATCACCCAAAATAAACCAAAATTAGCCCAAAATTATCAAAAATACAAAAAAAATCCCATAAAAATCCAGCCAGGATTGACCAAAATCCACCCAAACCCCTCAGGATGCCACTCCCAGCAAGACCAGGCCGCAGAAGGTGACGATGACGGAAAGCAGCGACACCAAAACCTCTGAGGGATAAAATCACCCAAAATAAACCAAAATTAACCCAAAATTATCAAAAATACAAAAAAAACCCCATAAAAATCCATCCAGATTTGACCAAAATCCAGCCAGGATTGCCCCAAACCCCAACAGGACCAGGCCGCAGAAGGTGACGATGACGGAGAGCAGCAACACCGACACCTCTTGGTGGGAGAAAATTCTCCAAAATCACTCAAATTCAATCCTAAATTATCAAAAATACAAAAAAAACCCCATAAAAATCCAGCCAGGATTGACCAAAATCCACCCAAATCCCTCAGGATGCCACTCCCAGCAAGACCAGGCCGCAGAAGGTGACGATGACGGAAAGCAGCGACACCGACACCTCTGAGGGATAAAATCACCCAAAATAAACCAAAATTAACCCAAAATTATCAAAAATACAAAGAAAATCCCATAAAAATCCAGCCAGGATTGACCAAAATCCAGCCAGGATTGCCCCAAACCCCAGCAGGACCAGGCCGCAGAAGGTGACGATGACGGAGAGCAGCGACACCGACACCTCTGGGGGGAAAATAACCCAAATTTAACCACATTCAACTCAAATTCTACACAAAATGCACAAAAATCTGCACAAAATCTGCAAAAATCCACTCAAAAATCACAAAAATCCAGCCAGGATTGACCAAAATCCAGCCAGGATTGCCCCAAACCCCAGCAGGACCAGGCCGCAGAAGGTGACGATGACGGAGAGCAGCGACACCGACACCTCTGAGGGATAAAATAACCCAAAATTAACCAAATTCAACCCAAATTCTATACAAAATGCACAAAAATGCACACAAAATCTGCAAAAATCCACTCAAAAATCACAAAAATCCAGCCAGGATTGAAAAAATCCAGCCAGGATTGCCCCAAACCCCACAGGACCAGGCCTCTGAAGGTGACGATGACGGAGAGCAGCAACACCGACACCTCTTGGTGGAGAAAATTCTCCAAAATCACTCAAATTCAATCCTAAATTATCCCAAAATACAAAAAACCCTAAAAAATCCAGCCAGGATTGACCAAAATCCACCAAATCCTCAGGGGTGCCATGCCCAGCAAGACCAGCGCAGAGTGACGATGACGGAGGCAGCGACACGAACCTGAGGTAAAATCACCAAATAACCAAATTTAACCAAATTATCAAAATACAAAGAAACACAATAAAAATCAGCCAGATTTGATCAAATCCAGCCAGGTTGCCCAAACCCAGGACCAGGCCGCAGAAGTGACGATGACAGACAGTGTGCACACCGACACCTTGAGGGATAAATCACCCAATAATACCAAAATTACCCAAATTATCAAAATACAAAAATGCCCCATAAATCCAGCAGGATTGCCCCAAACCCCAGCAGGACCAGGGCCGCAGAGTGACGATGCAGAACTGCAGTGACACGACACCCTGCGGGAGACAAACTTTACCAAAATCACCCAAATTCAACCCAAAATCCAATAAAATCAGCTAAAAAATTCCGGCCAGAATTGACCAAAATCCAGGTGTATTGTACCTGTGCCAGCGGGCCGCGGGTGCCCGCGGTGCTGCAGCAGGTGTGTGCAGGTGTGCTGTACCCATACCCAGCTGTACCCAGGTGTGTCTGTACCCATGCCCAGGTGTGCCCAGGTGCGTTACCTGTATCCGCGGGCCGCGGGTGCCCGCGGTGCCGCAGCAGGTGTGTGCAGGTGTGCTGTACCCATACCCAGCTGTACCCAGGTGTGTCTGTACCTATGCCCAGGTGTGCCCAGGTGCGTTACCTGTATCAGCAGGCCTTGGGTGCCCACGGTGCCGCAGCAGGTGTGTCTATACCCATACCCAGCTGTACCCAGGTGTACCCAGGTGTAACTCAGGTGTGCCCAGGTGTGCCCAGGTGTGCCCAGGTGCGGTACCTGTATCCGCCGGTCGCGGGTGCCCGCGGTGCCGCAGCAGGTGTGTGCAGGTGTGCTGTACCCATACCCAGCTGTACCCAGCTGTACCCAGGTGTGCCCAGGTGTGTCTATACCATCCCACTGTACCAGTGTCCAGGTGTGTCTATACCCATCCCAGCTGTGCCCAGGTGTGCAGTGCTTACCTGTATCCGCGGCCGCGGGTGCCCCGCGGTGCCGCAGCAGGTGTGTCATATGACCCATCCCAGCTGTACCCAGGTGTGTCTGTACCCATGCCCAGGTGTGCCCAGTGTGCCCAGGTGTGCCCAGGTGTTACCTGTATCCGTGGGCGCGGGTGCCCGCAGTGCCTCATGCAGGTGTGTCTATACCCATCCCAGGTGTGCCCAGTGTGCCCAGGTGACTGTTACCATGTATTACGCAGCGGCCACGGGTGCCCGCGGTGCCGCAGCAGGTGTGTCTATACCCATGCCCAGGTGTGCCCAGCTGTACCCAGGTGTGTCTGTACCCATGCCCAGCTGTGCCCAGGTGTGCCCAGGTGCGTTACCTGTATCCGCGGGCCGCGGGTGCCCGCGGTGCCGCAGCAGGTGTGTGCAGGTGTGTCTATACCCATGCCCAGGTGTGCCCAGCTGTACCCAGGTGACCTGTACTGTCCCAGTGTATGTACATGGTGTGCGGCGCAGTGCCGCGGTGCCGCAGCAGGTGTACCCAGGTGTGTCTTCCATCCGCTGTGCCCAGCTGTGCCCAGGTGCCATACCTTGTCAGCGGCCGCGGGTCCCGCGTGTGCCCAGCAGGTGTGTGCAGGTTGCTGTACCATATCCCAGCTGTACCCAGGGTGCCCAGGTGTGCCGAGGTGTGCCCAGGTGTACCCAGGTGTGCCCAGGTGTGTCTATACCCATGCCCAGCTGTACCCAGCTGTACCCAGGTGTGCCCAGGTGTGCCCAGGTGCCCATACCTGTATCCGCGGGCCGCGGGTGCCCGCGGTGCCGCAGCAGGTCGGTGAACTCGAGGCAGCGCGCGTGGGGCGGGCGGGCGCGGGGGGCGAAGCAGAGCTCGTGCACCAGGCGCAGCGCGCTGCGGCAAACGTCCTCCTCGTAGTCCCCGGACATGGCCTGGGAATGGGGCAAAAACACGGGAAAATGGGAAAAAATGGGTGGAAAAACGAGGGGTTTGTGTTGCCCCAATATCCTGAAAAAATGGGAAAATTTGGGGAAAATACGGCCAAAATATGAAGAAAACACACAGTGATAAATGTATGGGATAAACGTCCTCCTCGTAGTACCCGCACATGGCCTGGACATGGGGCAAAAACACGGGAAATTGGGAAAAAATGGGCTGAAAAATGAGATTTTTGGGATGCCCAGATGTCCTGAAAAAATGGGGCGAAAATGTGGAAATTTGGGGAAAATGTGGTGAAAAATATGAATGAAATCATGCGGCAAATGTCCTCCTCGTAGTCCCTGGACGTGGCCTGGGAATGGGGAAAAAACACGGGAAATTGGGAAAAAACGGGGGGGAAAAATGAGAGGTTTGTGTTGCCCCAATTTCCTGAAAAAATGGGAAAATTTGGGGAAAATACAGCCAAAATACGAAGAAAACACACAGTGATAAATGTATGGGATAAACGTCCTCCTCATAGTCCCTGGACATGGCCTGGAAAATGGGGAAAAAACACAGGAAATTGGGAAAAAATGGGTGGAAAAATGAGATTTTTGGGATTTCTGGGTGTGGGGGAAAAATGGGGAAAATTGGGGAAAATAAGGAGAAAATACAAAGATAATACACAGTGATAAATGTATGGGATAAACGTCCTCCTTGTAGTCCCTGGACATGGCCTGGACTTGGGGAAAAAACACAGGAAATTGGGAAAAAATGGGTGGAAAAATGAGATTTTTGGGATGCCCAGATGTCCTGAAAAAATGGGGGGAAAACGTGGAAATTTGGGGAAAATATGGAGGAAAATACAGATGACATCAAGAGGCAAACGTCCTCCTCGTAATCCTCAGACGTGGCCTGGAAATGAGGAAAAAACACAGGAAATTGGGAAAAAATGGGCGGAAAAATGAGATTTTTGGGGTTTCTGGGTATGGGGAAAAAATGGGGGAAAAATGAGGAAATTTGGGGAAAATATGGAGAAAATGTGGGGAAAATGTTCTCCTCAAAGTCACCAGAAGTGGCTAAAAATGGGGGGAAAATGGGCAAAAAGGAAAAAAAGGGAAATAAAGGGGAGGAAGTGGGGAAAAAAGGGGGAGGAATGAGGAAAAAATGGGGAAAATTTGGGGAAATTTGGGGGAAATTGGGGGTGAATGGAGAGGGAAATGGGGAAAAATGGGGGGATGAGGAAAAAATGGCAAAATTGATGAAAAATTCGGAAAAAATGTGGGGAAGGGCTAAAATGGGAGTGGTTAAAATGGGAAAAAATGGGTTAAAAATTGAGGAAAAAATGCAGGAAAAAATGGAGGAGAGGAATGAGGAAAAAACGGGAAAGATTGAGGAAAAAAATTGGGGAAAAAGGAGGAAACATAGGGAAAAATGGAGGGGGGAAATGGATGGAAAAAACAGGGGTAAAATGTGGAGAAAATGGGGGAAAAAAGGGAAAAATTGGGCAAAAAACTTGGGGAAAAAACATCCTGGTCATGATCCACAGATATGGGGGGAAAATGGGATAAAACCACAGAAAAATGGGCAAAAATGGGGAAAAAAGTGGGAAAAATTCTCATCGAAGTCCCTGGACATGACCGGGGAAAAAATATGGCGCTGAACACACCTGGGCACACCTGGGCACACCTGGGCACACCTGGGCACATCTGGGCACACCTGGGCACACCTGGCACAGCCCCTTCCATTTTAGCCCCTCCCCTTTTTGCCCCTCCCACTTTAGCCCCTCCCACTCTCGATCCCTTTAAGCCCCACCCTGTTAAGCCCCTCCCATTTAACCACACCCACTTTAGCCCCTCCCCGATGAAGCCACGCCCCATAAAGCCCCACCCCTTTATGCCCTCCCCTTTAAACCCCACCCCTTTAAGCCCATCCCACTTTAGCCCCTCCCCCTTAAGCCCCACCCACTGAAGCCCCGCCCTGACGAAGCCACAACTCTTCAGGCTCCGCCCCTTTAAGCCCCACCCCTTTAAGCACCTCCCACTTTAAGCCTCTCCCTGAACCCTCACCTCATTAGGGCCCCTCCCCTTTTAAGCCCCACCCCTTTAGCCCCCACCCATTTAAGCCCCTCCCCCTCACTCCTCAGACATTTGAGCCCCTCCCCTTTAAGCCCCACCCACTTTAGCCACTCCTCCTTTAGCCACACCCATTTCAGCCCCTCCCATTTCAGCCCCTCCCATTTTAGCCCCTCCCAATTCAGCCCCACCCATTTAAGCCCCGCCCCCTCTCACCTTTGGGGTCTCCCGACTTTGGGGGGGGTCAGAGGGGCCCGGGGGGGGGTCTGGGGGGGCGGGGCCGGGCCATGGAGGGCGGGGCCAGGGGGGGCCCCCTCGCGTCACCTGTGGGGGGACAGGAATGAGGGGGATGCCACAGAAGTGACCCCAAAATGAACCCCAAATTCACCCAAAATGGCCCCAAAATTACCCCAAAATTACCTAAAAATTGACCCCAAATTGACCCCAAAAACTGACCCCAAAATGGCCCCAAAATGACCCAAAATGGCCCCAAAATTGACCCCAAAATGACCCAAAATCTCACCCCAAAAGTGACCCAAAATGGCCCCAAAAGTGACCCTAAAAATGTCCATAAAATCACCCAAAAACTGACCCCAAAATGGCCCCAAAATGATCAAAATCTGACCCCAAAATGGCCCAAAAAGTGACCCCAAAATGGCCCCAAAATGATCAAAACCTGACCCCAAAATGACCCAAACTTGGCCCAAAAATGACTCAAAACTTGACCCCAAAATGGCCCCAAAAGTGACCCCAAGATGAGCAAAAATCTGACCCCAAAAGTGACCCAAAATGGCCCCAAAAGTGACCCCAAGATGAGCAAAAATCTGACCCCAAAATGGCCCCAAAACTGACCCCAAAATGACCCAAAATCTCACCCCAAAATGGCCCCAAAAGTGACCCAAAATGACCCCAAAATGGCCCCAAAAGTGACCCTAAAAATGTCCATATAATTACCCAAAAACTGACCCCAAAACGACCCCAAAAGTGACCCCAAAATGGCCCCAAAATGACCCAAAATGGCCCCAAAATGATCAAAACCTGACCCCAAAAGTGACCCCAAAATGCCCCCAAAAGTGCCTCAGACCAGGTGTTACCCCAAAATTGCTCCCCAAAATCCCCGCCCCAAACACCTGAACCCCAAAATCCCTTCCCTAAATCTGCCCCACGCACCTGAACCCCAAAATCCCCACCCCAAAATCTGCCCCACACACCTGAACCCCAAAATCCTCACCCCAAAATCAGCCCTGCACACCTGAACCCCAAAATCCCCACCCCAAAATCCCCCCAAAATCAGCCCCACACACCTGAACCCCAAAATCCCCACCCCAACCCTGATCCAAACACCTGAACCCCCAAAACCCTCACCCCAAAATCAGCCCCACACACCTGAACCCCAAAATCCCTTCCCTAAATCTGCCCCACGCACCTGAACCCCAAAATCCTCACCCCAAAATCAGCCCCACACACCTGAACCCCAAAATCCTCACCCCAAAATCAGACCCCAAAATTACCCATGCCACCACACACTGAACCCCCCAAATCTGTTCCCCAATATCTGTCCCACTCACCTGAACCCCAATACCTGCACCCCAAAATCATCCCTTCACACCTGAACCCCGATACCTGTCCCCCCAAAACCACCCCATAAAACCTGTCCCCCCAAAACCGCCCCCCTTCACCTGCCACACACACCTGAACCCCAAAATCCCCACCCCAAACCTGATCCAAACACCTGAACCCCAAAACCCTCACCCCAAAATCAGCCCCGCACACCTGAACCCCAACACCTGAACCCCAAAATCCTCACCCAAAATCTCCCTACCTGTCCCCATCACCTGCCCCACACCTGAACCTTAAATCTGCTCCCTGTCACCTGAACCCCAACACCTGAACCCAAAATCCCACCCCAAAATCAGCCCCACTACCTGAACCCCAAACCTACCACCCCAAAATCTGTCCCCATTATCTGTCCACACACCTGAACCCCAATACCTGACCCCAAAATCCATCCCCACAAACCTGTCACCCCGATACCTGCCCCACACCAAAAACCTCACCCATAAAACCTTCCCCACAAAACCCACTGTCCCATATCTGCCCACTCACCTGAACCCCAATACCTGCACCCCAAAACTGATCCAAACACCTGAACCCCAACTGTCCCCAACCACCCAAAAACCTGTCCAAACACTGACCCCCAAACCCCTCACCACTAAAAATTCACCCCACACACAACACTGAACCCCAAACCCTCACCCAAAATCTGCCCCCCGCCTCAACACTGACCCCAAAATCCTCACCCCAAAATCTCCTCCCTACCTATCCCCCATCACCTGCCCCACACCTGAACCTTAAATCTGCTCCCTATCACCTGAACCCCAACAACCTGAACCCCAAAATCCTCACCCCAAAATCAGCCCCATTACCTGCCCGCACACCTGAACCCCCCAAATCTGTTCCCCAATATCTGTCCCACTCACCTGAACCCCAATACCTGCACCCCAAAATCATCCCTTCACCCTGACCCTTCACAATCCTACCCCATTCCATACCTGCCACCCAACTAAATCATCCCTTCCACCTGAACCCCAACACTGAACCCCAAAATCTCCCCAAACCTGATCCCATCACCTGCCCCAAACCTAACCTTAAATCTGCCCCTGCACACCTGAACCCCAACACCTGACCCCAAAACCTCCCCCATCACCTGATCCAAACACCTGAACCCCAAAACCCCCACCCCAAAATCAGCCTCTCACACACTGAACCCCAAAATCCCCACACCCCAAAATCACCCCAACCTGAACCCCCAATAATCCTCACCCCAAAACGCCCCACACACCTGACCCAAATCCTGAACCCCAAAATCAGCCCCATTACCTGGCCACACACCTGAACCCCACCCAAATCTGTCCCAATACTGTCCCACTCACCTGAACCCCAAAATCCTCACACCCATCAAATCAGCCCCACACACTGAACCCCAAAATCCTCACCCCCACATAATCTCCCCCATACTGTTCCCCCATATTGCCCCCACCTGAACCCAAATACCTGCCCAGCACACTGAACCCCAAACACATACTGAATCCCAAATCCTCACCCCAAAACAGCCCCATTACCTGCCACACACACCTGAACCCCCAAATCTTTCCCAATATCTGTCCACTCAACCTGAACCCAAATACCTCACCCAAAAATCACCCCCATTACCTGACCCCAAATCCTGAACCCCAATACCTGTACCTCACACACCTAAACCCCAACTCATAAATACTGTCCACCACCAAACCCCCTCCATCACCTTGCCCCCATCACTGACCTGAACCCCAAAAACTACACCCAAAATCGCCCCACACTCCACACCTGAACCCCAAAATCCTCACCCCAAAATCTCTCCTTCACCCTGACCCCAAACCTGCCCCACACCACCAAATCTGATCACACCTGAAACACCTGAACCCAAAACCCCACCCAAAATCAGCCCCACACACCTGAACCTCAACAACCTCACCCCAAAATCAGCCCCGCCAACACCTGAAACCCCCCAAAATCCCACCCCAAAAATCAGCCCCCAGCCACACCTGAACCACCAAAATTTCCCACCCCAAACCTGATCCAAACACCTGAACCCCAAAATCCCTCAGCCCCAAAATCCCCCCAAAAACCTGAACCCCAAACCCACCCCAAAATCAGCCCTGCACACCTGCACCTCAACACCTCACCCCAAAATCAGCCCCATACCTGCCACACCTGAACCCCCAAATCTCTCACCCCAATATCTGCCCACACACCTGAACCCCAAAATCCCCACCCCAAAATCATCCCCCATTACCTGCCCTTCACACCTGAACCCCGATACCTGTCCCCCCAAAACCACCCCATAAAACCTGTCCCCCCAAAACGCTCTCCATCACCTGCCACACACACCTGAACCCCAAAATCCTCAACCTCCAAAAATCACCCCACCAACACCTGAACACCCAAATATCCCTCCCACACACCACCAAAATCCCCACCCAACCTGACAACCTGACCCAAAACCCTCACCCAAAAATCAGCCCCGAACCCAACACCTGAACCCCAAAATCCTCACCCCAAAATCACCTCCCTACCTGTCCCCCATCACCTGCCCCACACCTGAACCTTAAATCTGCTCCCTGTCACCTGAACCCCAACACCTGAACCCCAAAATCCCCACCCCAAAATAAGCCCTGCACACCTGAACCCCAAAATCCCCACCCCAAACCTGATCCAAACACCTGAACCCAAAACCTACCCAAAATCAGCCCCACACACCTGAACCCCAAACCTGCACCCCAAAACCGCCCCCCATCACCTGCCACACACACCTGAACCCCAAAATCCTCACCCCAAAATCAGCCCCATTACCTGCCCCAACACACATCTGGACATGCCCCAAAATCACCCTGATACCTGAACCCCAAATACCTGCACCCCAAAACGCCCCTCACCTGCCCCACACACCTGAACCCCAAATTCACCCCAAACACCTGCAACCTACCCAAATACCTGACCCCAAAATCAGCCCTCACTCACCTGCCCCACACACCTGAACCCCCAAAACCATCCCCTACACCTGCATCCCTCACACACCTGAACCCCAAAACCGCCCCCCAAAATCAGCCCCAAACACCTGAACCCCCAAAACTGCCCCCTAAAACCTGTCCCCCATCACCTGCCCCCACACCTGTACCCCAAAATCAGCCCCACACACCTGAACCCCAAATACCTGAACCCCTCAAATCTGCTCCCCATCACCTGAACCCCAAAGCCACCTCCAAACCAGCCCCCCACACCTGAACCCCAAACACCTGCACCCCAAAATCAGCCTCGCACACCTGAACCCCAAAACCGCCCCCCAAATTCAACCTCACGCACCTGAACCCCAACACCTGTCCCCCCCAAATCCTCTCTCCATCACCTGCCCCCCACACCTGTCACCCCCAAATCCCCCCAAAACCTCCCCCCCACCCCTCTCCCACCCCCACCTGCCCCCCATCACCTGCCCCCCCCACCTGAACCCCCAAAATCTCCCCCCGCCCCCCCCCCGGACCCCGCGGTCCCTCCGGCCGGGCCCCGCTCACCTGCCGGCCCGAGCGGAGCCGAGCGGAGCCGAACCGGAGCCGAACCGGCCCGAGCGGCACCGAGCGGAGCCGAACCGGCCCGAGAGGCACCGAGCGGAGCCGAACCGGCCCGAACCGCAGCCGAGCGGTGCCGAAGGTGGCCGGGAGGAGCCGATGGGAGCCGAGAGGGGCCGAGCGCGGCCGGCAGGTGCCGAGAGGATTCGGCTGCGCCCGGAGAGAGCGGGGAGGGGGCGGCTGGGGGGGATTTTGGGGGGATTTTTGGGGGGATTTTGGGGGAGTTATTGGGGATTTGGGGGGGATTTTGGGGGGCTATGGGGAGGGTTTATGGGGGGATTATTGGGGGATTGGGGGGATTGTTGGGGGGGTTTATTACGGAGATTATCGGGGGGCTATGGGGGGTTTATGGGAGATTTTGAGGGCATTATTGGGGGGGTTGGGGGGCTATAGGGGGGTTTCGGGGGGCTATGGGGATTATGGGGGATTATTGGGGGGATTATTGGGGGATTATGGGGGGCCATAGGGGATTTATTAGGGAGATTATTGGGGGGTATGGGGGGTTTATGGGGATTATTGGGGGGCTATGGGGGATTATTTGGGGATTTTTGGGAGGGTTTGGGAGATTTTTGGGGGCTATATGGGGATTTTGGGGGACTATTGGGGGATTATTGGGGAGAGTTTGTGGGGTTTTGGGGGCGATTATTGGGGAGAGTTTGAGGGGATTATTGGGGGGCTATAGGGGATTTATGGGGGGATTTGGGAGGGGTTTTGGGGGGGATTTATTGGGGGGATTTATTGGGGGGATTATTGGGGTGGTTTATGGCAGGATTATTGAGGGGCTATGGGGGATTTTGGGGGGATTTTTGGGGGATTAATGGGGGGTTTATGGGGAACTATGGGGAGATTTGGGGGGATTATTGGGGGAATTATTGGGGGAATTTGGAAGATTATTGGGGGGCTATGGGGGGTTTATTGGGGGATATGGGAGGGTCTAGGGGGATTATTGGGGGATCTATTGGGGCCCTATGGGGGGATTATTGAGGGATTTTTGGGAGTTTATGGGCAGATTTTGGGGCCATTTTGGGGGACTTTGGGGGATTATTGGGGGGCTATGGGGGATTTTGGGGGGGTTTATTGGGGAGATTTTTGGGAGAATATTGGGGGGTTTATGGGGGGATTATTGAGGGGCTATGGAGAGATATTGGGGGGATTTGAGGGGATTTATGGGGGCTTTATGGGGGGACTTTGGGGGATTATTGGGGGGCTATGGGGGATTATGGGGGGATAATTTGGGGGATTATTGGGGGGTCTATGGGGGTCCTTATGGGGGATCTATGGGAGAATAATTTGGGAGACTATGGGAGATTCTATGGGAAATTATTGGGGGGCTGTGGGGGTCCTTATGGAGGGATCTATGGGGAAATTATTGGGGGATTATTGTGGGGTCTGTGGGGGATTATTGGGGAGCTACTGGGGGATCTATTGGGGGATTATGGGGGGCTATGGGGGATTTTTGGGGGGACTATGGGGGCTCTTTGGGGGACTATGGGGGCTCTATTGGGGGGAATTATGGGGGCCCTTATGGGGGTCTATGGGGAAATTATTGGGGAGATTATGGGGAGGTTGGGGGAGATTATGGGGGTTCTATGGGGGATCTATGGGGGATTATTGGGGGTTCTTATGGGGGCTCTATGAGGAATTATTGGGGAGATATGAGGAAATTATTAGGGGATTATTGGGGGGTCTATGGGGGCTCTATGAGGGATAATTGGGGAGATATGAGGAAATTATTAGGGGGTTATTGGGGGTCTATGGGGGGCTCTATGAGGGATAATTGGGGAGATATGAGGAAATTATTAGGGGATTATTGGGGGGACTATGGGGGGCCTAAGGGGGAATTATGGGGGATTTTTGGGGGGATTATTGGGGGGTGATGGGGGATTTTTGAGGGAATTTTGGGGGGATTATTGGGGGGCGATGGGGGATTTTTGGGGGGACTATGGGGGGCTCTATGAGGGATTATTAGGGAGATATAAGGAAATTATTAGGGGATTATTAGGGGGTCTATGGGGGGGGCCTAAGGGGGAATTATTAGGGAGCTATGGGGGATTTTTGGGGGATTTTGGGGGATTATTGGGGGCGATGGGGGATTTTTGGGGGACTATGGGGGCTCTATGAGGGATTATTAGGGAGATATAAGGAAATTATTAGGGGATTATTAGGGGTCTTTGGGGGGTCTAAGGGGAATTATTGGGGAGCTATGGGGGATTTTTGGGGAATTTTGGGGGATTATTGGGGGGCGATGGGGATTTTTGGGGGGATTATTGGGGGCTATGGGGGATTTTTGGGGGACTATGGGGGCACTATGAGGGATTATTGGGGAGATATGAGGAAATTAATAGGGGATTATTGGGGGGTCTATGGGGGGGTCTAAGGGGGAATTATTAGGGAGCTATGGGGGATTTTGGGGGGATTATTGGGGGCTATGGGGATTTTTGGGGGATTATTGGAGGCTATGGGGATTTTTGGGGGACTATGGGGGCTCTATGACAGATTTTTGGGGAGATATAAGGAAATTATTAGGGGATTATTGGGGGGTCTAAGGGGGCCTAAGGGGGAATTATTAGGGAGCTATGGGGGATTTTGGGGGGGATTATTGGGGGGCTATGGGGGATTTTTGGGGGGACTATGGGGGGCTCTATGAGGGATTATTAGGGAGATATGAGGAAATTATTAGGGAATTAATCGGGGGTGTATGGGGGAATTATGGGGCAATATGAGGAAATTATTAGGGGATTATTGGGGGGTCTTTGGGGGGGTCTAAGGGGGAATTATTAGGGAGCTATGGGGGATTTTTGGGGGATTTTTGGGGGGATTATTGGGGGGCTATGGGGGATTTTTGGGGGATTATGGGGGGCACTATGAGGGATTTTTGGGGAGATATGAGGAAATTATTAGGGGATTATTGGGGAGTCTTTGGGGGGATATTTGGGGGAATTTTGGGGGGATTTTTGGGGGGCTATGGAGGATTTATGGAAGATTATTGGGGAATCTATTGGGGGATTATTGGGGGGTCTATAGGGGGGTCTAAGGGGGATTATTGGGGGGACTGTGGGGGTCCTTATGGGGGGATATGGGGGGCTCTATGATGGAATTATTGGGGGTATTGATGGGGAAATTTTGGGGGTTTTGGGGGGTTTATTGGGGGTTTATGGGGAATTCTTGGGGAGATTTTTGGGGGGTTTTGGGGTGATTTTGGGGGGATAATTGGGGGTCTGTGGGGGGATTTTGGCGGGCATTTGGGGGGATTTGGGGGATCTGGAGGGTCTATGGGGTGATCCCTATAGGAGGTTTTGTGGGCGTGGCCCAAACGAGGGGGCGTGGCCTTCAGGAGAAGGCGTGGCCCAGAAAACGGGCGTGGTAAAAAGGGGGCGTGGCCCCAAGAAGAGGGGGCGTGGCCACACCAAATCACCGTCGGGCCGCCAGGGGGTGCTGTTGAAGTGGGGCGTGGCCAAAAAATGGGCGTGGTCAAGAAAGGGGCGTGGTCAGGTCCCGCCCTTGCACACACGTGTGAACCCATGTGGGGGCCGTGTGCAAAAACCCCCTCCCATTGCACACCCCCCTGGCCACGCCCACCCCATTTTGCACACTTGGCCCCGCCTCTTTTGCACGCCCCGCCCCTCCCCCACCGCTTGCACACCCAGGCAAAAAAACTTCCAAAAGGCGTCCATCCGTTCATTAATGAATTCGTTATTAATTAATTACTGAATTATTAATTAATTATCCCGTAATTACACCCGAGCCGCTGCGTGGGGTGGGGGAGGGGCGCGGGGTGTGGGGGGAGGGGCAGCTCGGCAGCGCTTTGGGGGTGGGGGAGGGGCTTTGAAAAGGGGAGGGGCTTTGAAAGGGGAGGGGCTTTGAGGGGACGGGGCGGGGTTTGATTTTCTCTATAATTGGCGGGAAAAAAAGGGAGGGGGCGGGGCTTGTTGGACGGGTGGGGGGAGGGGCTTTGGCGGGTGGGGGGGGGGGCCGTGAGCTCGCCCCTCCCCCCGCCCCCCCCGCTTTGGGTCACAGTGAATTTTTTGGGGGAGGGGGAGGGGTTTGAGGAGGGGGGGGGTGCGCCCCTCCCCCACCCTGGGGGCGGGGTTTATTTGGGGGGAGGGGGCGGGGTCTGGGTGGGGGAGGGGCGCTGGAAGACATTCGAGTGGGGGTCGTTGCCTCTTTAAAGGGGGCGGGGCTTTGGGGGGTGGGGGAGGGGCCACGACCCTGAGAGAGCCCTTAGAGATGGGGGGGAGGGGCGGGGCTTGGGGGGGCGGGGCCCGTGAGCATGCGGGGCACGGGCGGGGGGAGGGGCGGGGGGGCACGCGCGTGTGCAAAGGGGGGAGGGGGAGGGGCACGCTCGTGTGTAAAGGGGGAGTGGCTCAGAGCGCGTGTGCAAAGAGGGGGAGGGGTGAGTGTGCAAGGGGAGGGGAGGGGCACGCGCGTGTGCAAGGGGTGAGGGCTGAGTGTGTGAGGGGGCGTCGGTGGGAGTGCAAGTGATGGTGAGAGTGTCACACACGAGTGTGCAAGGGGGTGTGAGTGAGTGTGCAAAGGGCGTGGGTGAGTGTGCAGAGGGAAAGGCAAGACTGTGGAACACGAGTGTGCAAGGGGAAGGACAGGAAAGTGACACACGAGTGTGCAAGGGGTTTGAGTGTGTGTGCAGGGAAGAGTCAGTGAGTGTGCCAGGGATGGGGTGAGTGTGTTGCACACAAGTGTGTAAGAGGGGGTGGAAGAGTGGCAAACAAGTGTGCAAGGAGGCTGGGTGGGTGTGCAAGGGATGGTTTAAGTGTGGGGGTCATGAGTGTGCAAGGGCTGTGTGTGAGACGAGCTGCGAGTGTGCAAGGGGTGCGTGTGTGTCAGTGTGTGTGCAAGGAGGGGGTGCAAGGAGGCGTGAGTGTGCAAGGGGAAAGCAGCGAGTGTTCAAGGGGCAGCTGATTGTGACCTGTGAGTGTGCAAGGTGTGTCAGAGCGGCTGCGAGTGTGCAAAGAGTGTGGGTGAGTGTGCAAGAGCACATTGCGAGTGCGTGACACGTGGGAGAGTGCAAGGGACACGTGACAGTGAGTGTGTGATCCTTGCACACGCGCGTGCATGGGGCCGCCGTCACCCCCACACGCGCGTGCAAGCCTTGCACACGCGCGTGCCCGGCCTTGAGGGGGATCCCACCCCCCCCTTTGCACGCCCGGTCACACTCCCACGTCCCCTTGCACGCCCAGGGGCTCTTGCACGCCCGGCGGCGCCTCCCGTTGCACACTCGGCGCCTCTTGCACGCCCGGGTCCGGCGCCACGTTCACGTCTCGTTGCACAATCATTGCCTCTTGCACAATCATCGCCTCTTGCATAATCACGTCCTGTTGCACGCCCGCCTCCGCCGCCTGTTGCACACCCAGGAGCTCCCCTTGCACGCCCGGCTCCCATTGCACGCCCATGTCCGCGTCCGGCAGCTCCTGTTGCACGCCCACGTGTCCTTGCACGCCCATCTCCGGTTGCACGCCCATCTCCACGTCCCACAGTGTGCCGGGCGCTCCTTGCACGCCCAGCTCCGGTTGCACGCCCATCTCCACGTCCCGTTGAACGCCCAGCTCCCGTTGCACGCCCGGCTCCCATTGCACGCCCAGCTCCAGCTGCCGTTGCACGCCCAGCTCCTGTTGCACGCTCAGCTTCCTCTGGATCTCCACCTCCCGTTGCACGCCCAGCTCCTGTTGCACGCTCAGCCGCCGCTGCGCCTCCAGCTGTTGCACGCTCAGCTTGCGCTGCTGCTGTTGCACGCTCAGATCCCGCCGGGCGCCCAGGTCCATCTCCTGTTGCACACTCAGCTCCCGTTGCACGCTCACGTCCCACCGGATGCCCACGTCCACGTCCCGGCGCCCGCTGTCCACGTCCCGTTGCACACTCAGCGCACACCCGCCGCACACCCACGCGCCCCCTTGCACGCCCAAACCCCCTTGCACGCCCAGGTTCCCTTGCACAATCGGGTCCCAGGGTGCACTCGGGTCCTGTTGCACACTTGGATCCTGTGGCACGCTCAGATCCCGTCACATTCCCATGTCCGGATCCCTTTGCACACTCAGATCCTGTTGCACACCTGGATCCTTTCACAGTCTTAAGTCCAGATCCTGTTGCACACTCGGATCCTGTTGCACACCTGGATCCTGTTACATTCCCATATCCACGTCCCTTTGCACACTTGGATCCCTTTGCACACCGAGATCCTGTTGCACACTTGGATCCCATTGCACACTGGGATCTTGTTATACATTCAGATCCCATTGCACACTTAGATCCCATTGCACACCCAGATCCCTTTGAACACCCAGATCCCGTTGCACACTCGCATCCTTTCACAGTCTTAAGTCCAGATCCTGTTGCACACCTGGATCCCGTTGCACACTGGGATCTTGTTACACATTCAGACACCGTTACACACTCAGATCCCATTGCACACTCAGATCCTGTTACATTCCCTTGTGCAGATCCCGTTGCACGCTTGGATCCCGTTGCACACTTGGATCCCATCACATTCCCATGTCCAGATCCCGTTGCACACTCAGATCCCATTGCACACTCAGATCCCGTTGCACACTCGGATCCTTTCACAGTCTCAAGTCCAGATCCCGTGGCACACTCGGATCCCTTTGAACACCGAGATCCTGTTACACACCTGGATCCCTTTGCACACTTGGATCCTGTTGCACACTCGGATCCCATTGCACACTCAGACCCCATCACATTCCCGTGTCTGGATCCCATTTTACACCTGGATCTCTTTGCACACTCGGATCCCGTTGCACACCTGGATCCAACTGCATGCTCAGATCCCACGGCACACCTGGGTCCCGTTGCACACTCGGATCCTTTCACAGTTTTAAGTCCAGATCCTGTTGCACACTTGGATCCCTTGGCACACTTGGGCTCCATTTTACACCTGGATCCAATTGCACACCCGGATCCCATTTTACACCTGGATCCTGTTGCACACCGAGATCCCCTTGCACACTCGGATCCCGTCGCACACCTGGGTCCCGTTGCACACTCGGATCCTTTCACAGTCTCAAGTCCAGATCCCGTGGCACACTCGGATCCCTTGGCACACACGGATCCCGTTACACACCTGGATCCTGTTGCACGCTGAGATCCCATTGCACACCTGGACCCCGTTGCACACTCACATCTCCCCTCTCCCCCTCTTTCCCTCACACCTGGGGTCCCTCTTTGGTACCTAAAGGTGCTCCCCTCACACCTGGGAGTTTCTCATTGACACCTGAGGGTCCCTCCCTCACACCTGGGCATGTCTCCTCAGTACCTGAGGATCTCTCCCTGGTACCTGGGGGTCTCTCCCTCACACCTGGGAGTCTCTCATTGACACCTGAGGGTCCCTTTTCGGTACCTGAGGGTCCCTCCCTCACACCTGGGTGTCCCTCCATCCCACCTGGGAGTGTCTCCTGGGCACCTGAAGGTGCCCCCCTCACACCTGGGAGTCTCTCATTGACACCTGAGGGTCCCTTTTCGGTACCTGAAGGTGTCTCCCTCACACCTGGGGGTCTCTCCTGGACACCTGAGGGTCCCTCCCTCACACCTGGGAGTTTCTCATTGACACCTGAAGGTGCCTTTTCGGTACTGGAGGTTCCCTCTCTCACACCTGGGGGTCCCTCTCACACACCTGAAAGTCTCTCTGTCACACCTGGGGGTCCTGCCTCAGTACCTGAAGCTCTCCCCCTCACACTTGGGAGTCTCTCCTCTGTACCTGAAGGTCCCTCCC
>NW_026992563.1:0-52558 GCF_028769735.1 Zonotrichia leucophrys gambelii
AAAGATAGACTTAGATTGGCAACATAAAGGAGAGTTATTCCTAGCTCAATGGGCCCATGATGCCTCAGGTCATCAAGGCAGAGATGCCACCTATAAGTGGGCATGAGACCAAGGGGTGGATTTAACCATGGACAGTATTTCTCAGGTTATCCATGACTGTGAGACGTGTGCTGCCATCAAGCAGGCCAAGTGAGTGAAGCCCCTGTGGTACGGTGGGCGGTGGTCCAAGTACAAGTATGGGGAGGCCTGGCAGATTGACTCCATCACACTGCCCCAGACACTCCAAGGCAAGCGCCATGTGCTGACCATGGTGGAGGCCACCACTGGATGGTTGGAAACCTACCCTGTGCCTCACACCACTGCCCAGAACACCATCGTGGGCCTGGAAAAGCAAATCCTGTGGAGACATGGTGTGGGAGGATCTTTGTCCATTTGTCCCAGGTGTCCATGGGGTTGGGTTTCTTACCTACGTACAGGCAGTCATTTGGTGACAGGGGAACTCCCATCAGGAATGTTAAGAGCAGATTGTCTACACATCCCATGGCCATGCAAAGATTGTCTGGCTTTAATGACTTCACCAAAGTGACCCAGATGTTTTGTTTTGGCTGAGGGATGATCCAGCTGGTGGTCACTTGGATATGGATGAGGGCGCTGATAAAGACGATGGCAACGGTGGCACTGGTACTGCTGTGGGTGCCCTGGAGGGTATTGCCGGAAGAATCATACTTCTTCTTTCCGACTGGGTAGTTTTCACTTGTGGATGGTAAAAGCACACATTAGTTCACTTATTTTAAGACATCCTTAAATATTCTTAAGTTCCCCCTATAGTTCTTACCAACTCCTCCTAATAACTCCCTTCTCTTTTTTGAGGGAAGTTTGAGGGAGGGAAAAAGGAGTAGTTTCAAGAGGGGAAAGAGGAAGGGGGTATGGATAAAGGGTCACTGGTAGAGGGATGGAAAAGGGAGGGGTGTGTCTGCATTTGAGATTGACATGGACGTTATCAGTGGGATATATCTACGTGTGATGAGTGTCCTTGCCACAATGTTTGGATATGTGAATTTCTTTTTTCTTCACCTCCAAGAGAAAGCTGCTTCTGTGGCATTGTGGGAGAGGGAGCTGACTCTGTGTTCATTCGAGGGGTCGTCTTCAGATCTGTGGTCTACATAGGGACTGACAAATCTTCTGGGAATCCACCGGGGTCCTGTATCTGTAGAAACACAAGCATACCCTCTCCTCACATAATGAGAGGCTATGGCCCTTCAATAATTTTAGATTCATGATTCTGATCAAGTACTGGAGGTCTTTCTTTGAGGTGTGTGTACGTGTTGTTATGAAAGTGCCTTAAGACAGGGGGGTTTGGTTCTTTTTGAGAGGAATTCATGAAATATATATGACATTAGAATTAATGAAATTCTAATAATATAAAGTACTTTGCACAGTCTCTCCTGTATAGAGAGAGCCAGGGGCTATGTAGAAATCACAAATGGGAAAGGCACTGCTGTGGAACGTGCCTTGAGCTGTTTTATTTTTCAGCATCAGTCTCATTACATGGTTGTGACAATGCGAAGATGCCAGCAGCTCACATCCCAAGCAGCAGACAAAGAACTTAATAGTACAACTTACTTTATAAGTTTTTTCACCAATCACACAAAGCAAAAGCATATTGACAGCAGTTCTATCCAACCACTATAAGCCCATGTACCTTTGGTAAAAGCAATGCTTGCTTATTTTGAATACAATACCTGCTTGTAAGCTTTAAAACACAAAGCATAGAACTCCATTATTAAGCTTCAAACTTCCTAATATCTTGCCAGAAAAACTTTTCTGTATCTTAGGGAGTTATTCTAGACAAGCGTTTAGACACAGACCATTTTTCTATTTCTCCTTGCTTTTCTACTTTTTAAATAATTTTTCTGCTGACCTATCTCATGCCTGCTGCCTAGCTCTAATCACAGTTCTGCTGTCTCTGAGGCCTGCCTTTTGCAGCTTCCCCAAAACCCTCTGATTTTGTGGATTCCCACACTGAACACAAGTTCAGCTATTTTAAATCAAATGCTCACTGATTTAGATAGTATTAGACATGGCACATTGCAAAATAGAGCTTATATAGACTTTTTGCTGTTAGCACATGGGCACAGGTGTGAGAATTTTGAAGGAATGTGTTTTATGAACCTCTCTTCCATTCACAGGAAACTCAAACAACTAGAAGACAACATGAAGAAATTGACTATGAATGATTGGGGCTTGGATGAATGGTTTGAGGGATGGGGAATAACTGGATTATTGAAAGATACCTTAAAGGGAGCTTTTTTATTACTAGTAGTTATTATTATATTGCTTTGTGCTATTCCATGCATAGTGAAATTGGTGACCCGCTTGGTAGAAAATACAGTGAAAAGGGTTTGGCTGGTGCAAGAAGAAGAAGGGGGAATTGTAGCAATGTATCTGAACAACTTAGGCCACACTGTGCGCCAGCCATGTTGCTTGTAGTCGTTCTCATCAGAGCCCTCTGGAATTCACCACAGTTACAAAGACATAAACTGAGCTAAATGAAGAAAGAAAAGGCTGAGAAACAGAATACCAAGACCACAAGAACTCGATAACAGAGGGCTGTGAACCACCTGAACTGAAACCAGTCACATACTCTGAGAAATGAGTGGAGAACACAAGGACAAGAGAGAGGCTCCAATGAAGAAGAGCGTGATCAAGTGTATGCAGTAGGGTTAGAATGTATAAATAAGTGCATAATGTAAACAATAAATTGCTTCTGCTTAATCATACTGGTTAGCAGTATGGGAGTCCTGTTTTCCCACAATGGGTGCCTGGGAAGGAGGGATAGTTCTTTTCCATAAAAAGGAAAGCACTGGGCCAGGAGCAGGAGATAAGTGACCCTTGCAGGCCTGGGGCCTCATTGCCTCCTTGTCCCTGCTCAGCAGCCTGGCAGGGGCCGCCCCATGCTCCTGCCCTTGCCATTGCACATCCCCACATGCCAGTGCCCATCCCAGGAAGAGCCCTGAGCAAGGAGGGAGGGACAGGATCTGCCTGGCCAGGGGCTGGGGCTCAGGCCTTGGCCCCTTAACATTCCTGAAACACATCCAGGTGTGCTCAGCACAGAGACATCTTTGCCTTGCTTGTCCCCAGCTGTCATCACTGCCGCCAGTGTTCTGCTCTAATGGGAACCTGGGGACACTTTCTCAGTCGTGTCCCTCTGTGGTACGCATTATAACTTCATGAAACTTTGGAGTTTCAATTAAACTTTGAGTTCTTGAGAAGTTTCCTGAACACTTTCTCAGGGACTGAGTCTGATGTAAACAACACCAAAGCCCCAAGAGGCTCATTAAATTCCTTGTGCTGTGTCTGTGCTACTGAGCTTTAAAGGAACAGCTCTTCCCAGGACCAGCTCTTCTCCCAGCCCAGCAGGGCTGAGGGCTCTGCCTGCAGGCACTGAGGGGACAGGAGCCAGGCAGAGACAGGCTGAAGGCAATCAGGATTGGGAAGACATTGAGCTGAGACTTCACTTGGAGAAAGATCTTCACAGCCCTGTGCATGGTGAGTGTGTGGGTGCAGGGCAACATCCCCTGTGCTCCTGGAGGGATCTCCTGAAGCCAGCACACCCCACAGCCTGGGGGAATGTGTCAGTAGGACTCTCCCAATTTCTCTGTGGCAGAGGAGGAGGAGGAGGAGGGGGAGGATGTGCTCCAGAGCGGGGCTGCCCTGGGCACCATCAGAGGACAGGGCAGGACGGCTCCTGCTGCCAGGGACGGCTGCAGGGGGTGAAGCTGGGGCTGCAGCCAGGGCTACCCAGGGCTGTCCTGCAGAGCAGCTCCTGCAGCCCTCAGGGCTCTTGGCCAGCCCAGGGCATGTGCCACCTGCCAGGGGCAGCTCTCAGCCTGCCTGGCAGCTCCCCATGGACGCTGCAGGGGAGAAGTTGGAGGCTGAAGGAGCCACCCCCATCAGGGCAGATTCCTCCTGCTCTGGAGATGGTGCTGCATGGCCAGGGCTGCTCTCAGCTTTCTCCTCAAGGGAAGGGAAAGGGGCTGTCAGCTTTGTCTGTGTCACTGAGACTCCTGCACTGTCACCCTGGGCATCAGCAGATGTGCCTCAGATCTCCCTCAGAAAGTGCCTCCTCAGCCTCTTCTCCCTACAGGCAGCAGCAGCAGCACCTTGGCTTGCAGTATCTCTGTTTGTCGTGCCTGCCCTTAAGGCCCTGCTGCCAGGGAGATGCCCCCGGGCAGTGCCCTGTGCTGGGAGGGGTGTGCAGGGCAGAGCTGAGCCCCCGGGGCTGGGCTGGGCTCTGGCAGCACTGGCAGGGACAAGGCTTGGATAGAGAGAAGCAGCTCCCAGTAGGCACAACTCCAGGCAGCAGAGAGCCAGGCCAGCCCTTGGTATCCCTCCAGCTAACAGCATAAAGGAAGAGTGTAGGGTTTGGAGAGATTGATTTTGAAACTGGAGTGTTCAAAAAGGCCACGTTATTTATAACAAAAGTTATAAATATTTCCATTCTGTACTAGAGGGAGGTGAAATGAGCAAAGGGCAGCTGTGTAGGATGAGCAGCTCTGACTGTTCTGGGGCACAGGGAGGCCTGTTTTCCCTCTGGGCTCCCCAGTGTTCAGGCTGAGAGCAATGCCAAGAACAGGATTTCTGTCCGTTCTTAAAAACACACAGTTACTTAGCAGCCAAATTCTAAACTCAAAAAAAAAAAAAAAGTAAATGAAATTTCCACAAAGAAAGAAAAGAAATTTTTAATGCTTCTGTAAGAAAATAGCATAGGACTGACTCAAAGTAATTTGTCCAAATTGTCAATGTGTCTTTAAACAGCTCACAATGTCCATAATGAAGAAATGTCCAACAGCAGCTCCATCAGGCACTTCCTCCTGCTGGCATTGGCAGACACGCGGCAGCTGCAGCTCCTGCACTTCTGCCTCTTGCTGGGCATCTCCCTGGCTGCCCTCCTGGGCAACGGCCTCATCATCAGCGCCGTAGCCTGTGGCCACCACCTGCACACGCCCATGTTCTTCTTCCTGCTCAACCTGGCCCTCAGCGACCTCGGCATGATCTGCACCACTGTCCCCAAAGCCATGCACAATTCCCTCTGGGACACCAGGAACATCTCCTACTCAGGATGTGCTGCACAGCTTTTTTTTGTGTTTTTCATGTCATTAGAGGTTTCCCTCCTGACCATCATGTGCTACGACCGCTACGTGTCCATCTGCAAACCCCTGCACTACGGGACCCTCCTGGGCAGCAGAGCTTGTGCCCACATGGCAGCAGCTGCCTGGGCCAGTGCCTTTCTCTATTCAATGCTGCACACAGCCAATACATTTTCCCTGCCCCTGTGCCATGGCAATGCCCTGGGCCAGTTCTTCTGTGAAATCCCCCAGATCCTCAAGCTCTCCTGCTCAAAATCCTACCTCAGGGAACTTGGGCTTCTTGCTGTAAGTGTCGGTGTAGCGTCAAGCTGCTTTGTGTTCATTGTTTTCTCCTATGTGCAGATCTTCAGGGCTGTGCTGAGGATCCCCTCTGAGCAGGGACGGCACAAAGCCTTTTCCACCTGCCTCCCTCACCTGGCCGTGGTCTCCCTGTTTCTCAGCACTGGCTTTTTAGCCTACCTGAAGCCCCCCTCCATCTCTTCCCCATCCCTGGATGTGGTCCTGTCAGTTCTGTACTCGGTGGTGCCTCCAGCCCTGAACCCCCTCATCTACAGCCTGAGGAACCAGGAGCTCAAGGCTGCAGGGTGGGCACTGATTACTGGATGCCTTCAGAAACATTAAACTACTGGCCTATTTCTGCCAATCACTTGTAATAAAAGTAATCTTCAATACTTTTTGTTAGTTTCACTTTGCAGGTTCTTTATCTTTGTTTTAATTTTAAAATATCGTCTACAAAGTGATGTCATTGTTTGTGCCATTTCTCATTTTGTTTCCCTTCTCCTTTACTGTGACCCACAACCTGTTTCTATGAGGAGCTGTGCTCTCAGTGGCTGTAAGTGAACTAAAGGATCTCCCAGGAATGTTTTCACCAGAGATGCCCCTTTTTGTTGCCTTCTCTGGAGCTGCAGCAGCAATGTCTGTGTGCAGAGCTGAGGGCAGATCAGGGCTGGCACAGCAGCTGTGCCCAGCAGCAGCAGCACTTGGTGTTGCCAGTGCTGCTGCCGTGGCCCTGCCCCGCTGCCCTGGTGGCCCTGGTGTTGCTGCAGGGCCTGAGTGCTCTCGGGGCCGGGCACAGCCCTGGGGGTGGCAGTGCCGGGGCTGCAGCAGGGACAGGCCATGGGCACTGCTGGGGCAGCGCTGACGCCTCAGGCCAGGCCCTGGGGGCTCCAGGCTCCTTGCCCAGGCTCTCTCAAGAACACACCCAGGCCAGTGCTCAGCACAGAAAAGCCCCGTGAGCAGCCCCAGGCTGGCCGTGGGCAGGCTGGGGGCAAACAGCATGGCTGGGGCTCTGCAAGGGCCCTGGGGGAGACTGGAAGGAGCAGCAGAGCAGGGGCTGATCCATCCCCAGTGCAATGGACAGCCCAGCGCAGCATCCCAGAGCGTCCTCATGGAGCTGCCAACAACATCCCCCCTCTGCAGCCCTGGCCTCTCCCCCAGCTCACACAGGTGCCCCATCCTTGCAGGCACAGACACGGCAGCACTGGCTCAGCAGCCCCTGTTTGCATTGCACACAGCAGGGGGAGCATCCCCATGCTGTTGGTGTGGGGACATGAACCTGAGGGAGCACAAATGCCATCAGCCCCTGGGGCCAGCAAGGGTTGGGGGACACCAAGGACACCACTCAGCTTTGTCGTGGCCTCTGTAGTCAGCCAGAAAGTTTGTTCCCATGAGCTGGGAGTTTCCTGTCCCACTGAAGACGCTGTTGCTCAGAGCCAGGGCTGCCTGGCAGCCACCCCCAAACTCCCCCAAGCATTTCCTTGGTTTTTTCCTTGCTTTCTTTCCTGTTCCAGATATCTTCCCATTGCCCATCCCTTTCTTCCCCCCAGCAAACTGCTCATCCCTGTTTGCCCTTTCCTCTCTGGCCCCACTCCCCATTGCAGTTCCTGACTTGGCACCATGGGAACGTCCCTTGGGGAGCAGGATCATCCTACAAGTGCTGCAGGAATTGTCTGCAGGCTCCTGCAGTACCTCGTGCTGCTCCCTTGCCAGAGGCACCCCAGGCCAGGGGGGCACATCTGGGCTGCTGTGTCTGGCTCTGGGGATCCCTTTTCTGGGCAGTGAGGAGGACCTTCAGAGGCTCAGCAGGACTGACAGGATGGGCTTTGGGGCTGGCAGGAGAAGCTGAGGGACGTGGGCTGCTGGAGCTTCTGCAGAGGAGGCCCAGGGCTCATCCTGCAACTGCTGCAAGGGTGGTTCCAGAGAATCACAGAACAAGCAAGGGTGGAAAAGACCTTGGAGATCATCAAGTCCAACCTCTGCCCTGACATCTCCTTGTCTCCCTTAGCCTCCTCTTTTCCAGGATAAATAATCCATGCTCCCTCAGCTGCTCTGAACAAGATTTGTGCTCCAGACCCCTCCCCAGCCTTCTTGCCCTTCTCTGGACATGCTCCAGCCTCTCCATGACCTTCCTAAATTGGGGAGTCCTGAACTGGACAGAGCACTCGAGGTGTGGCCTCACCAGTGCCGAGTTCAGGGCAAGAATCCCTGCCCTGCTCCTGCTGGCCACACCATTCCTGAGCCAGGCCAGGAGCCATTGGCCTTCTTTCCCACCTGGGCACACTGCTGGCTCATGTCCAGCCTGCTGTCCATCAGTCCCAGCAGGTCCCTTTCTGCCTGGCTACTGTCCAGCCCCTCTGTCCCCAGCCTGTAGCACTGCAGGGGTTGTTGTGGCCAAAGTGCAGGACCCGGCACTGGAACTTGTTAAACCTCACCTTGTTGGATTTGGGGCCTGGATCCAGCCTGTTCAGGTCTCTGTGCAGAGCCCTCCTACCCTCCAGCAGATCCACACTCACACCCAGCTTGGTGTCATCTGCAAATTTCCTCATGCTGGACTCAGTCCCCTCATGCAGATCATCAGTGCAGACATTGAAATCCACGCTGGCTGGCTCTGATCCCTCGGCCATCCTGTGGGTGCCCTGTGATGGCACTCAAGGTGATCTGTTCCATAACCTCACTGGGCACCCAGGTCAGGCTGACAGGCCTGGAGCTCCCCAGCTCCTCCTTCCAGCCCTTGTTTGGGTGGGGTCACACTGGCACCTCCAGTTCTCTGGGACCTCCCTGCTGAGCCAGCACTGATGGTGAATGATGGAGAGCAGCTTGGGGAACTCATCCACCAGCTCCCTTATCCCCCTAGGATGAATCCCATCCAATCTCATACACCTGTGAGCATTAGAGAGGCTCAGCAGGTCACCAACTGCTCCCTTCTGTATTACAGGGTCTGTTCTTCTCCCTGTGTCCATCTACCAGCTCAGGAGAACACTTGTCCTCAGGACAACCTGTCCTAATATTGAAAATTGAGACAAAGAATGTGTTGAGCAGTACAGCCTTTCCCATGTTTTGTGGAGAAAAGCACAACTTGTAAAACCTCACAACTTGTAAAAGTTGTAAAGCCCAGTATGCTTTATTACGACGCGCGCCGGACGCAAGACTCCCCAAAAGGGCATGCGTACCCCTGAAGATTTCAGACCTCCTTTTATCCCCCTTCCAAATGCATATGCATACAGTTTCACAATAAGTTCATACATATTCATCTTGCATGACACTTAGCACTAATTCTTCTTTATCGGAGGAATTCCTAGGTCGGGGGCAGATTGACCTCGTGGTTTTTCTGTTTTTCTTTCTCTGTCTCCTTGCTGTCTCTGGAACGCGGCCTCTCCTTCAGCTTTAGCTCCACAGACCCTTCACCTCTCCCAGACACTTCACCTAGTTCAGGATGGATCCTTACTCTGTCTCACCCTTATCTTTAATTTTTTAATTTTTCACTGCAATTCATAAAGTTCAGAGGTTCTCCTTCTCCCTCCTTTTGCCATAATTTTTTTTATGAAAACTTTTTTTTTTTTTTTTTTACGGAAGCCACAAGGTTGCATTTTAATTAAGCTTTTACCACTCTAATTCTTTTTGTTATAACCTAATATCAACCATAAATACTTCCTGAGTTGCCATTCCGTTTGACCCCTGACTTCCCACAAAAGCACCATGTGGAACTAGGCCAGTCATTTCCCTCACTGGCTCATGTTTTTTGCACACTGGGACAAAGTGAGGGACAAAAATACCCCTTAAGATTATTTTCTTGAAATTTGTCCATCCTTCCTGGATTCCTTTATTTTTAAGGGCTGTTTCCCTTTAAAAAATTGGTACCTGATTCAGCACTCCCCAAATCTGCATCCTAAATAGCCCAAAGTCTGCCCTTCCTAATTCCAGTGCAGAGGCTTTGTTTCTGCCCCTCCTTCTTAACCAGAAGGTCACAGAGTGTGCTATGACATCATAGAATGGGGTATATAAGGTCATCAAGCAGTTATGACATCATAGACTGCCTCTGTGATATCACAGAGCAGGCTGTGACATTGTGAGTCAGAGGTCTAACATCATAGGGCAGACTATGAAATCACAGAGTTGGCTGTGGAAACACAGAGCAGGCTGTGACATCACAGAAGGGCTGTGTGACATCCCAGCAGGGCTGTGTCAGGTCACTGGGTTGGTCACTCCGCCCCAGCTCCCCCTCAGTTTCTCCCAACAAGTCCAATGCTGTTCATGCCCAGCAGGGTCCCTGTCCCCCAGGATCCCCCCGGCCCACCTGGAGCCACAGCCTCCACCAAAGGATGTTCCACAGGATCCACCCCAGAGCCTGACATGGGACAAGGGGCCAGGGCTGTGTGACCAGGACATCAAGGACGGGGATTATCCAGGTCACTGTGGCCTGGGTTGGGTTGCCCAGGGCAGGAAAGATGTCTGGCAGCTGGAGCAGGGTCTGGGAAGGGCCTCCAAGGTGGGGCTGGAGCCCTTGGGCTGTGAGCAGAGGCTGAGGGAGCTGGGCTGGTCCAGCCTGGAGCAGGGAAGGCTGAGGGGCTCCTCATGCCAGCCTGGCAGTGCCAGCGAGGAGGGGATGGAGAACACAGAGCCAGACTCTTCACAGGGGGCTGGGGGGAGACAAAAGCCAATGGGTGGAAGGGGAAAGAGGGGAGATCAGCCAGGGCATGAGGAGATGAAATGAGTCAGGCTGGTTTCAGCATTTCCTCAACACCAAGAGCAGCCTGACCTCCCTTCTCCATCCACCACTGACAGCTTTGCAAATCAGGAATTGTTGGAGCTCTTTTTCCCCAACTACAGGACAAGCATCCTGGTACAAAAACTTAATTGTGTTTATATCTATCACAGAACCACATTTGTCTGAAATTACTCTTGTAATGGAAATCAGCTATGGATGGTGGACTCAACAGACGCTGCTGGGATGTTGCACATAGCTCAGGGAAGAGTGTGATTGTTATTAAATTGTGTCCTGTTCCACTGTGTTCTGTTGGCCATGAAGAGAAATTTTCTGTGCCTCTGAGTCTCACCAGTTCCTGACCCCCAAAGGACACAAACCTGATGAGTTGTGGTTCCCACTCCTAGTGGTGACACTTGGACCTCCCTCTAGCCAGAGCAGAGCTCCCTTGTCCCAGAAAGTCCCTGGCAATGCAGGGATGAAGGAAACAGGACAGGCTGTGGGGATCAGGGGCAGGGCAGAGCCAGGGAAATGAATGACTTTTGCATTTGATGGAGCTGAGCCTCCCCTTGGCTTTGTTGGCTGACAAGAAACGAACATCCCTCTGTGTCTTGGGCAGCTCCTTCTCCAAGGACCGCAGGTGGGAGTTGGAGCCAAGGAGCTGAAAGCTGCAGGTGCAGCCTGGGCTGGAGGGAGCTCAGATTTGCACAAGGCTGCTCTGAGTGCCAGGGCTTGGATGGGGGAAATGGTGGGGTGGGGGTAGGGACAGAGTCTGATTGATTGTCAGCCATGAAGGGTCTTTTGTCGCAGACAACGTATGAAAAATCCTTTCCTTAGGATTTTTCCTCCTGAGAAGCTGAGGGGCCTCAGGAACAAAATGTAAACAATGATTATCTGCTGCTATGGAAGGCAACATGGGGATCTTTGATTAGTCTCATGTGGTTGTTTGTAATTAATGGCCAATCACAGCCCAGCTGGTTTGGACACAGAGCTCGAGCCAGAAAACTTTGTTAAAATTTCTTTCTTTTCTCTTTTTACCTAAGCCTTCTGATGAAACCTTTTCTTCTATTCTTTTAGTAGAGTTTTAATAAATTATGTATCATGAAATAATAAATCAAGCCTTCTGAAACATGGAGTCAGATCCTCATCTCTTCCCTCATCCAAGAACCCCTGGGAACACCATCACAGTCTTGATTTTCATATCTGTTCCAACTACATGAGGAGGTACTTGGATTCAACATCAATTGGAGATTGCTATTAACAGGGGAAAATAAAAAAACCAAACAGGACCTAAAAAATGTTTTCTCATCGTCTTTTTAAATGGAACATATTCAGTTGAATGCACTTCTGAAATCTCTCTTTGTTAACCACACAAGATTTGGAAACGGAAATAAAATTATTCCCAGAGGCTTGGCTTGTTCAGGTGTTCTGAATGTTAATGAGCCCTGGGACACTGAATTCCTGCACTGAAGAGCTGAAGGCTGAACAAGCCTCTGGTGCAGGAAAATTCAGCAGCAGCCTCCAAGGTGCTGAGGATGTCAGCAGCCCCCACTGAGGCCATCCCTGCCCAGAGACCGTGGGGGAATGGGCAGACAAGGAGAGCGTCCCTGGGGCTGGGGCAGCACAACTCAGAGGCACCAGCGGATCCAGCTGGGAAATGGAGTGTGGAATGTGGCTGGGAAAGCCCTGCGTGGGCTGGGCCAAGCAGGACACACAAGCCTGCTCCCCATCCACTAAAAACTCTTTTAAGGAGACATTTTAAAGGAATTACAATTATTTGTGTTCTCTGAGTTGGATGCACTGGAGAAATACAATCAAGAGATTCTCAGGAGCTCAAAACAACCAAACATCCTTTACTGGGTACTTTAGAAAATCAGAGAAACTTTGGCAAAATGTTTAATACCACATTCAATCAACAGAAAATACTTCTCAAAGCAGTATTTTGGCCCATTCAATTTCAAAAACACTAAACCTGTTCAATTTATAATTAATCAAAATTTTAAAGAGGACAGAAATAGAAGAAGATGACACAGAAAGAGAGAAAGGCAAAAATTATTTAGAGAAGCACACACACAGCTACCACCTCCTGGATTCCAGTGGTGTACAAGTGGGAATTCCAAGAGGATACAGGGTCGAGATGTGTGCTTGCCTTGTGGTCTTAAATACCACAAGCCTTCAATACCCCTTGGTCTCCCTGGGCCCTTCCCCCAGGTGGGACTTGGGCTCATTTGGTCCCTCAGGAGCTGGGCTGGGGCTGCAGAGGTGGCTGTGGAGCATTGCCTGTGCTGTGCCAGGGACTGGCAGCCACTGCTGGGCTGGGATAGAGGCTCTGGGGGAATTGGGGTTACAGGGCAGGGCAGGGCTGGGGTTCCAGGGCAGGACAAGGCTCGACCTTCCCCTTCCTCCCACACAGAAAATGTTTTCAGCCAAAAATCTCCTCCAGCCTGTCACAACAGGGAATACTGGAAGTGGAGCCCAGATTTCATGGGCACCTGGATAAGGACAGTTCCCTTCCAGAGAAAGGAAAGCCCTAGTTCTCAGTTCATTTTTTGTTTGATTGCCTAATTTTGGAGGGGTTTTTTGGTTTTGTTTTGTTTAGTTTTGTTTTGTTTTGTTTCCTTGGTGCGCCTCAAGTGTCCACTCAGGAGCAGAGTGACTCTTGCCAAGGAACTTTGTGCTGCTGTCCTTTAATATTAAATCTGGTTTTTCTGCTCCCTTGCCAGGGATTTTTTCAGTGCTCTCAAGGCCTTGTTGGTAGCAGGGTGAAGGAGCCCTGGCCCAGGCTCTGGCCCTGGGGGACACGGGGACGCTGCCGGGGGGTCCCTGTCCCCCTGTGCCACCCCCAGGGCCCCGGCCCCCCGTCCCCGTGTCAGGCTCTGGGGTCGATCTCGTGGAACATCCTCTGGGGGAGGCTGCGGGGCCGGGGGCAGGGGGACCCGGGGGCAGGGGGGGACAGGGGACCCCGCTGTGCACGAGCAGGGTTGGACTGCTCTGGGGGAAGCTGTGAGGGGGGCCGGGGCAGAGTGACCTCCCCAGTGACCTCACACAGCCCCTGTGATGTCACAGCCCATGCTGGGATGTCACAAAGACCCCTTGTGATGTCACAGAGCAAACGCTGGCATATCACTCTGTGATGTCCTACAGCTGCACTAAAATTGAGACAGAAGAATCTGTCATGTCTTAAAGTGACCTTGTGATGTCATTGTCTGTTCTGTGATGTCATAGCCTGTTCTGTGATGTTACTCAGACACACGGTGATGTCACAACCCTCACTCTGATGTCACAGAGCCACCCTCCATGACAGCAGATTCTGCTCTATGGCCTTACATCCTACCCTACCATGTCACAGGCACCTCTGCAATGTCACAACCCCCTCAGTGATGTCACACAACCCTCTCTGTGATTTCATACTGCCACTCTGTAATGTCAGAGCACACACTCTGACCTCACAGCCTGCTCTATGCTGTCACATACAGCCATGCCATGATGTCACAACCTGCACTGTGATGTTACACAATCCCCTCTGTGATGCTGTAGCTGCTAAGTGCCCTCACACAACAAACTCTGTGATGTCATAGCCCAACCTGTGACCTCACACAGCCCACTCTGTGCTGTCCCACATCCCCTTGCTGACATCCCAGCTGCTCTGTGCCTCTATGACAAAGCCACAGAGGAGCTGCTGTGACACAGCCCCCTCTGGGACATGCCACAGCCCCTGCCAGTGCTGAGCCCCTGTGAGCTCTGTCTGTGCCCTGCTGGTGTCCCTGAGGGGCCCTGGCAGTGCCCCAGCCCTGCTGGGCTGAGCACAGGAGCTGCTCCTGGCCAGAGCTGTCTCTCTGCAGCGCTGCCCTTGCCAGGAGCTGCCTCTGGGCCAGGAGCCCAGCCCAGCTCAGCAGCACAGACACAGCACAGGGACTTTAATGAGCCTCTGGGACTTTGCTGCGCTTTGCATCAGACTCACTCCCTCACCTCTGAATATGCTCAAAGAACTTCTAAGGGACTCAAAAAGTGATTGAAACACCGAAGTTTCTCATACTTTAAAAAGATCTGTCTGAGGGACAAGACTGAGAAAGTGTCCCCAGGTTCCAGGCAGAGCAGAACACTGGTGGCAGTGATGACAGGTGGGGACAAGCAAGGGAAAGGTGTCTCTGGTGCTGAGGAAATCTGCGCCTCTGTCCCTGCAGGCTGTCGGCATCCCCCAGCTGCCCCACCTGGCTGGGCACTTCCTTTGCTGACAGCTCTGCCTCCTGCCTGTCTCTGCTTGCCCACACAGAGCCTTGGGCTGCTCCAGGCTCCTTCTGGGGGACGTGCTGCACCACAGCCGTGCCCTGCCAGGGAAATTCCTTTCTCCTGGTGTTCGCTCTGGACCTCCCCAGCTGCCCTTGCTGCCATTATTTCCTTCTCATGCTTATATCCTCTAGGCAGGAAAGCTCCAGCCTCTCTGAAACCACCCTTCAGCCCCTGCCAGGCTACTCCTGTTCTGTCCTCAGTCTCCACACCAATGAGCCCAGGGCCTGCAGCCTCCACCTGCTGGTTATGTGATGAGGCCTCCAAACCCCATCTTGGGGGATTTTGGGGTCCTCTCCAAGGTCTGTGAAAATGGGAAAACAGTGGTCAAAGGTATTTTCTCCCAAATCTTTCAGTGGCAGAACAAGGGTTAATATGTCTATAGTGAATGAGGTTGTATTTGCATTTGTTAGAAGGAGGAAATATTTTATAGTTATGAGAGTGGAACAAAACTGCAACTGTTTCTCCAGAGAAGTGGATGTGCCATGCCAGGAATTGTCCAGGAGCAGGAGCTTTGTGCAACCTGACATAGGGAAACACTTTCCCTCCCCAAGGATGGAATTCCTGCTGTGTGGGTTCTCTTATGTGCTCACAAGGCTTCTGGCCGGAATGTCAGCTGAGGGCAGCCAGGCTGCTGCAGCAATTCAGAGGCATCTCCCTAATAATTTTGATAACCAGATGATAACAACCCATTGAAACTTGAGCAAATCCCATTCATCTTTAAGCAGCTTAAGCAATTTATAGGAAAAAAAAAAGTATAGACTAGTACATTTAGAAAATGTTGCATTTCTTCAGTGCAAAATAAGAATGTAGAGTATATAGTAGAGCATATATTGTTCATCCACTCAGCTGGGCAAACCACTGAACTGCTGCACCAGAGGACGGGCATTATCCCATCCTGTATTTCCCTTTGGCATTCTCTCTCAGAGTGCAGATGAGACAAAACCAAGAAGTTCAACTTGAGTCAATCTTTACCTTCAAAGGAAATTCAGGAACCTTTTGCAGAGGTCAATGCTCTGCACGTTGCTGAACTTTGCAGAAGCCAATACTCTGCACGCTGATGAAATCTTTGCAGAGGCCAATGCTCTGCAGGTAGGAATCTTGCAGAGGCCAATGCTCTGCAGGTGTAGGAATTCTCTGCGCAGGCCAATGCTCCGCGAACAATTCCCTTTGCGAATGGCTCAGTGCAGCCGCCTGCAGGAGCCCAGGCTGCGCACACCCAGCCAGGGCCGCGTTCTCGGGCAGCTGGGGCCGCGCCGCTGTCACAGACGCCGCCGCCGCGTTCGCGGTTCCCAGGCACCCGCGGCCCCCGGCAGCCGCCGCCCTTTCCCGGATCCTGCCCCTCCCGGCCCCGCACGCCCCCCCAGGATGCTGCCGGGGCTCGGGGGCTTCGTCTGCCCGGGCTGGGGCTCGGCCTCCCCTGCGGGACAAGGTGAGGGGGGGGCCCCGGGGGTCGTGTCCCCCCGGGGGCGTGTGTGAGTCCCCCATATCCCCCCAAGCCGGGGTCACCCCCTTTTCTCTGCCCAGAGCTCCTGAGCCAGCTCCTGCTGCCTCCCGGGACGGGCTTTAAGGAGCCCCCCGGGGACCCCCTTGAATGCCCATTCCTGGGCACTGGGATCCCCCGCATCTCCTTCCCCAGCTGCAGGACCCCCTGCATCCCCTTATCCTGCCCCGACACCCCCTGCACCCCTTTTCCCGGGTATGCTCCTCTGGCAGCCCCTGGATCCCCCGTTTCCATGAGCTCGGGGACCCCCGGACCCCTTTCCCGGCCAGCCCGGGGCACCTCACTGCCAGGCCTCCCTTTGCCCGGCGACCGGTGACGTCACTGCAGACTCGGGCCGCCATTGGCGGGCAGCAAAGAGGGGCGCCAATGGCGGGGCCGGAGGCGGCTCAGAGGGCGGGGCCGCAGCAGAGCAGCGCGATGGCTCCAGCGCTGGGGCTGGGGGCGCTCCTGGGACCCGGGGGGCGGCGACAGCTGAGGTGGATCCCCGGCACCGGGCCTCTGTGATCGCCCGTTCCGGAGCACAGAGGGGCCCCTGAACCCCCATTCCTGGGCGCCGCCATCCCCCGCACCCCCATTCCCGGGCATGGGTTCCGCCCTGCACCCCCTTATCCGGCACCAACAACCCCCGCACCCCCTTTCCGGCCATCCCGCCTCTCCCAGCCCCCAGAGCCCGTTTTTCCTTGGGCCAGAGACCCCCTGGACCCCTATTCCTCCCTTTGGGAATGTGGAGCAGCGGGATGGGGGTTCCCCTCCCCGCCTCACCATGCCCTGCTTCCCAGAGCTGGAATCCAGCGGGAATCTCACCCTGGTGCTCCCTGTGTCTGTCAGCGCTGCCATCGGCGTTGTTCTCCTCCTCGGATTCGGCGTCTGGAGGCTCCAATCCGATTCCCCCCAAACCCATCCTGGGGGTCACCCTGTTCTTCCCCCCTCCCAAGACTCCTGGGGGTCCCCCATGACCCACTGAACCCCCCCAAACTTCTCCTGGGTCCACCATAAGCCGCACATGGGATTCCTGGGAATTCCCCTGTGTTCCCCCATTCCCAGGACTTTGGGGGTCCCCCCCGACCTGTCCGTGTCCCCCAGATTTCTTCCACAGCCCCCTGTGATGGTGGGGCCGGGGGCTGAGTGCTGGTGCCTCCCAGCCTGCAGCAGATCCAGCGCTGAGGGCAGTTTGGGGGGTCCCTTTGCATTTGGGGTCCCGTGGGGGTTGGGGTGATCCCCCGGGCCCCCAGGATCCCCCTGAACACACCGATGCTGCCTGTGCTCAGTGAGGGGGCTCATTCCCGGCACGGGGTCCCAGCTCTGTCACTGGCATTGCCAAGGTACCCCCAAAACCTCCTGGGACCCCCAAACCCCCTGGAACACCCCAAAATCATCTCTGAGCTCTCCAAAAGCTCCCCAAGAGCACAAAACCCCATACAGACCCCCTGAAACCCTCCCAGGACATCAAAATTCCCACAGGAGGTCCCAACATCCCTCCAGATCCCCCTGAGAAGCTTCATACCTGGCATGGCATCCCCATCTCTGTTTCCAGCACGTACCCCAAAACAGCCTTGGGTTCCCCCTGGCATTGCCCCCCCCTTTGGACCCCAGAAAACCCCCCTTGGGAACCCCAAAAATCCACCATGACCCCCCAAAATCCTTGGTATACACAAAACCTCCCCAGGAGCCCCTCACAACAGTTTATACCCAGCGCTGAGTCCCCATCGCTATCACCCAGGTACCCCCAAATCCTCCCACGACCCCCAAACCCCCCTGGGACCCCCAACCTTCTCAGGATCTCCAATTCCCCCTCCCGGGCTCCAGTGTCTGGAATCAACGGGAGTGGTGGTGCCCTTTTAAGGGGACTGATAGTGGGACCTGACCATAGTGGGGGCCCTTAAAGGCACGACAGTAGAGAGAACCCCAAAAATCACCCTGGGAGGAAAAACATCCCCTACAGGGGCTTGGAGTGGGGGCCCCATAAAAATGTCACTTAAAGTCGTCATGATCCCCCCTTGAAAGGGGCTTGTGTGGCTGCAGCCCCACAAACACCCTAAAATGGGAAGGAAAAAACACCCTTGGAGTGGTGGGATTCCCCCAAAAAACCCTAAAAAGAGAAAATCTCCACTTCAAAGGGGCCTGAAGACCCTTAAAGGGCCTTGAGGAGAGAAAAGACCCCCTCCTCTGCTGGGGCCTCTGCCAGCAGGGAACTCTCCCATTCGCTGCCCTCAGGGCAGCCCCTGAGTGTGTCCAAACACAGGAACTTCGCTGTGTTGAGCCCAGATCCAGTCCTGACTCCTGCACAGGGCACAGCAAATCCCTCGCTCGCTGCTGTGCATTGTCCCTGCTGAGGCTCAGACACTGGCAGGGCACATTCCCTGCCTGCAGAATTTGTGCCCGACCCAAGCACTGCACTGATGGCTCCAGCACTGCTTTCCAACAAAACCAGGGCAAGGAAAACTGGGTGTAGCTCATGGTATTTTACACTGGCTAAAACTCGCTAAGTCACCAGTCTTAGAGGTGAGATGCTATTGGAATATGTATCCCAATATAACTAGTTAGATGGTGCCCAGGCCAGTTCTGACCTTCGCTGCTGGGCCACAGGCAGCACTTGGGTGTTTTACCCCAGAGATACCTTGGCTGGCGGCAGAGTGCAGCGGGGCACAAGACAGGACTCCGTTCTCCTCAGGAGAGAGCTTCTGGCGATGGTAGAGAGAAAGGGAATGGATTCTGCTAGAAGGTAGCCAGATGTTTATTCCAAGAGTACAGAGGCCTGCACTGGGCCACTGCTGGTAACAGAATGCCAGCCGCATGGTCTCATTAACTTTGTAAGCTCGGGGACAGGGGAAGGGGAGGGGACAGGTGAGTTACCAACCAGGTGAAGGGGGCAGCGTCTCAAGGGAGGATGACACTTAGACAGGCCAATGACCCCTAGGCCTGAGGAGCATCCTTTGAAATCGACGAATCACACGACGCCTTGCTGGTATGTTAGCCTGATTGACAGGGCACACTCAGCAAGGGGTGAGGGGGAAGGGAGAAGGGATAGGTACACATGGGAAGGGCCCCGGAAGTTTAAAACAGGACATTGCAACACACCACAACATCTCCCCCTAGTTTTGTTTAAAAAGAAGAGGACTGTGTTTATGGTGCAGAATGATTCTACTGAGGCTTCCAGGTCATCCACTGGAGCACTGAGGGCTTCCAAATGGTAGACCTCAGGAGGGGGAGATGAGCTTGAGATTAACTTGAGAACCATGCGTCTGATTACTCCAAAAACAATGCTAAAAACTACAATAACTACAACTAAAATAAACAGCACTAAAATTACAGTTTTCAGAATAGATCCCAACCAGCCCGAGAGTCCCCAGCCATTGAAAAGTCCATTCAGCTCGTTGTCAGTTTCTCTGTTGATGTCTGAGAGCCTTTGTCAAGGTAGTCCATATGTGGTTTGGGCTGCGGTACTATGTAGGAGATTGCAGGTGGGATGATCACGAGTAGGACGAGAAGCAGGCTCGGTCTCATGACGTCTCGAGGCTACACACGAACAGTGGGATCTAAACTGGTACAAAAACTTGAGACAAACATATATTACAAACTATTCCAGATAGGAGGCTTAAATGGAATTTCCTCCAGAGAACACGTGCCGCGTTTTCTTCTCCAGGCAGCGTGAGCAACCTGGGGTGCTTCTGCAGATTTCTCTGAGACTTTGGGAACATAGGGCTTTACCCATTTGGAAGGAACCCACCTTAAACCAGAGGGGGTGGATACACAGGCGTATCCACGTCCCCAAGTAACCAATTTGTAACGTCCCACCATTTTCCAAAACTCAGGGTCCTTTACTAAAACTGGAGGTTTTTCTTTCATCAACCTGTGACTGTTCCCCCCAAAGTGGCGTAGGATGGGTGGGTTCAGGCTGTCAAAAGAACAATTCAGAAAATTGATTGTGAATAGTGCCCTGGATAACCGAATGTGGGGAGGTTCTACCTTCAGAACCTGTTGTTGCTGGTCCAGGACCCTTTTAATATCACGGTGAGTTCTTTCTACAAAGGCTTGACCTGTAGGGGAGTAGGGGATGCCAGTTTTGTGCTCTACTCCCCATTGCTGCAGGAAGCTCCCAAATTCCTTGGATTTATAAGCAGGCCCATTATCAGTTTTCAGCTCCTTGGGGATGCCCATGAAAGAAAAAGCCTGTAAGAGGTGCTTAATAGCATCAATAGATGATTCACCTGTGTGGGCAGAAGCATAGACCGCTCCAGAAAAGGTATCTACACTAACATGAACATATTTCTGCCGTCCAAAAGCTTGTATGTGTGTTACATCTGTTTGCCACAGTTCACAACTGTTCAGTCCCCTTGGGTTTGCTCCCGTACTCACTGTAGGGAGTGCATGTTGTTGGCAATTTGGGCATGTGGCCACAATCGCTTTGGCCTGTTCTCGAGTGATGTTAAACTGGCGAACCAGGCCAGGTGCATTTTGGTGGAAAAGCTGGTGGCAGATTTTTGCCTGTTCAAAAACATTTGGGAGAGTGGCCATCACTGCAGGTGCAGCAAGAGCATCTGCCCTTCTGTTGCCTTCAGCGATAAACCCTGGCAAGTCAGTGTGTGACCTGACATGCATCACATAAAATGGTTGCTCTCGGTGAGTGACTAACTTTACCAGTTTGGAAAGCAATTCAAAAAGTGCAATGTTAGATACATCTTGCAGTATTGCTTGATCTGCTCTGGATACTACTCCTGCCACGTATGCAGAGTCTGTAATCAGATTAAATGGTTCTGAGAACCTTTCAAAAGCCCTAACAACCGCAGCCAATTCAGCAACCTGAGGTGAACCTTCCACCTCAGCAATGTCCGTCTCCCACTGCTGGGTTTGAGGATCCTTCCAAGTCATAACGGACTTGTGGGACCTCCCGGACGCATCTGTAAAGACAGTTAGAGCCCTTTTTAAAGGTCTCCTACTTAGAGCAGTTCTTAATTTTAAAGTAAATTGAACATCTTGTTCAAACAATTTGCAAGTGTGCCGTGCTACCGAAAATTGTCCTGAGTAGGAATCCAGAGCAAACTGCAACACTTCATTTTCTTGAAACAATTGTTCCAGTATTTTCATAGTATTTTGACCTGATTTTAACTCAACTGGAATGTGAATGCACTTAAAATCACATCCTGCTAACTCCCTGATCCGGGTCCTTGCTTTCCGGATCAGTTCTGCTATCAGCTCCTGAGGCTTTGTCAGTCTCTTGGACCTTTTGTGACTGAGGAAAACCCATTCTATGATCAAGAGAGAGTCCCTCTGGTCCCGGTCCTTTTTTGGTGTGTCCTTTGCCTTAAGTGTTTGTTTTTCCTCCCACTGGAAAATAATTCCATGGAGGTGTGGCAACTTACCTAGGATGATAAATTTGAATGGCAGATCAGGCCGGCATCAGTGGGCCTGTCTTGTGGACATTGCAATCTGAACCTTTTCTAGAGCTTTCCGTGCCTCTGGGGTAATAGACCTAGGAGCCCCTGGGTCCTCTCCCCCTTTCAATAAATTGAAAAGAGGGGCAAGGTCTTCATTAGTCAGACTAAGCCACGGTCTTACCCAATTCAAAGACCCACACAACTTGTGGACATCCGCAAGGGTCTTGATCCTTGGATTGATTTCTAGTTTTTGAGGAACAATGGTCCTATTTCCAATTTCTAAGCCCAAATACTTCCAAGGTGGCATCTTTTGAATTTTCTGTTCCTGGAGCTCGAACCCTGCAACAATCAATGCATCGATCGTTAGGTCAAGCGCATGTGTGAGTAAATCATCATTGGGGGCACACACAAGGATATCATCCATATGATGATAGATGATGGCTTTCTCTGCAGCTGCACGTACTGGGGAAAGCAGGGAAGAAACATACCACTGGCAGATAGCTGGAGATACCTTTAGGCCCTGAGGAAGAACGGTCCAATGGTACCTTTTCATAGGAGCTTCTGAATTGATAGAAGGGACAGAGAATGCCAAACGCGGTGCATCGTCAGGGTGCAATGGGATTTGGAAAAAACAATCTTTAATATCAATAACAGCTAATTTCCAATCATGGGGAAGCATTGTTGGTGATGGCATACCAGGTTGAGGAGAACCCATATCTTCAATTACATTATTAATTTGTCGGAGGTCACAGAGAAGTCGCCACCTCTTTTTGTCAGCTTTTTGGATGACAAACACTGGAGAGTTACATGGGGACATGGTCTCCACAATGTGGCCCTTTCTTAGTTGCTCTTGTACTAGTTCCTCAAGCACCTTTATTTTTTGTTTACTGAGTGGCCACTGTTTCACATCAACTGGTTCGTCTGTTTTCCACTTAAGTTTTTGGGTGGGGCGCTGTTGTTTAATGACTGCTGCACAAAAATGCTGTGGAGAGTCTGGAATATTAATTGTGACACCCCACTCGGCCATTAAATCTCTCCCTAACAAAGGTTCTGAATAATCTAACACAAATGGACGGATATTTGCCAATTGTCCGTTTGGACCCTCGAATTGAATAATGCTTTTGGATTGCCTTGCCAATTGCAGACCTCCTACACCTCGAAGGTGACCAGCAACATTTTGTAAAGGCCAGTGTGCTGGCCAGTCTTGTACTGGAATCACTGTGCAGTCTGCACCTGTGTCTACAAGCATCTCAATGCATTTAGACTCCTCACCCCCACTGACATTGCACCACAATTTGGGTTTATCTGTCCCAATAACTTGGACCCGGGCGACTGTGGGCCCTTGTTTATCGACATTTTCAGGTAAAGATGGCACAGGGATAGCTTGAGCAACAATTTGTCCCTTAGGAAGAAACAGGGGTGGGTGGAAACAGTGCAGGCTGAGAACAAATTGCTTGGGATCTGATGTTGTCAGTCCCGGAGCAATTTCGATCTCTTGTGGTGTGTTTTTGTCCCCAGTGATGATGTACTTACAACGAATTTGGTTCCAAGTACCTTTCTGTTCAGGATTTACAGAGACAATATGCCAGTCAGTGTCCTTCAGGTGGAGTGACTCTGTCAGCTGCAACCTGTAAGGCTCATTGACAGAAGATGCGGTTAATACAGAATCACTTAAATCATAACAAAGGTTATTTTGTTTCACTTTCAACAGTGGACCAGCAGACTTGGTCTTTGAAGCACCTGCTTCACTTACACAAATGTTAATATTATTGCGCGCTTGATTTATTTTGCTACCCTTATTCTCTTGGCCTGCTCTTTTTATGTCTGCACGCCGGGCAGGCTGGCGCTTTATTCTTTGTTTTTTTGTTGTTGACTCCCAGGGAGGGCTTGCAGTTCTCCTCCTCTGCTATTTTTAAATTCATCAAATTCCCTTTTCAGGGGGCACTGGTTACTCCAGTGCCCTAGCTTATTACAAAGCAGGCATGGTTTAGTGGGCTCAACCATTGCCGGTCTCCGCTGCTGCCCAGGGTACTGCTGTGCTGAAAGAGAAGGTGCAGGGCTGGCAACAGCGACACGCTGAGGTGGTCTTGGCAGCAGCCTTGGTCTGGAGTCTTCAGCAACACTCATCAGAGGCACTTTCCTGTTACAGACTAGAAGCATATCTTTTAAAGTAGGGGAAGGTTCCATAGGAAGGCTCAGGATTGCTGCTCGACACTGTTCATTTGCATTTGTAAACGCTATTTCTTCTAAAATTGCTTCCCTTGCATTTTCCTTTTTAACTTGTATTTCAATGGCTCTAGTTAGCCTTTCTACAAATTTCACAAAAGGCTCTGATGGTAGTTGTTTGATTTTACTATAGGGCTCAAAAGGCCCCTCAGGTTGGAGGGAAAAGAATGCCTTTTCAGCTGCTTCCTTTACTTTCTCAAGTGTTTCTGCAGGAATTGCAGCAGCTTGGACTGAGGGAGAAGACCATTGACTTTCACCACAGAGGTGGTCAATAGTGATAAGGTTACCATTGTTGTCTTTTGCTGTGTTTGGATCAGCCTGTAAGCTTGGGAGAGCATCTTTTAGCAGTTGTTTCAATGCTGATTCCCATAATTTGAATTCCGTGGATGTCATGAGACATGAAAACAGTTGTTTTAAATCATGTGGAACCACAATAGTCCTACTTAATTCAGAATTTAAAAGGCCACAGATATATGGACTGTGTGGACCATATTCTTTATGAGATTTACAGATCTCTTTAATCAATTGTCGTCTAAAAGCACTCCAATTAGCAGTTGGGGCTGCTCCTGCTTGAGCTGCAGGCTGAAACGTAACAGGGGCCAGTGACAACATGGCACCATGCATTGGGTCTGCTGTCCCCTGCTCTGTATCCCTGGAATCAGAAGCATTGGGATCACAGCTACAGGTTTGGGGACAGGCAGTGGGTGTGTCCCCACCGGGGGAACCCGGGGAGGGGGCGGGGACAGGGAGCCGGCAAGGGGCGGGGAAACCGTGGGAAAAAGGGGCGGGGTCAAGGGGCTGGCAGGGGGCGGGGGGAAGGTGTCACGAGGAACAGGAGGAGAGGGGGATGGGGCAGGAATTTTGGGATGTTCAAGAGGATTTTGGGAAGAAGAAGACCAGGTTTGGGAAGATGCACGTGGCACCCACCATCTTGTGCACCCCCTAGGGACTGGGGGCCATTTTGGACATCACTGCTCTCCGAAAAGCTAACACGTGCTCGGGATTTTAGAGGAGGGGATTGGGAAAGACACGCAGCCTGGCTAGGGCTTTGTGAACAAAACAACTCAGGTATTTTTGCACACATTGGGAGCCGACTTCCCAATGAGTTTGCACTCTTTAAAATACCAAGTTTTGGGGAAAGAGGTTTAGGGGTTTTAGAGGGAGAGGGAGGAACAGGGAGAGCAGAGGTACATGGCTTTACATTTGGCTTTTTCTCCATTTCCTTTTGTTTGAGCAATGCTGTTCGAATTTGTAAACTCCAGAACACAAATTTAGCTGAGGATAATTTGCCAGATTGTCCTAAGGTTATCAATTCATTCCCAACTTTATCCCAGAATTGAATATTGTGGATTTCTTCAGGGGAAATGTTTGGGAACTGCAGAAAAAGCCATCTTATAAACTGTTTCAATTTTCCTTTAGAGAATTTCACATTACTCTTGATTAAAATGCTAACAATATCATAATACACTCCCCTTTGTACAATGCTAAGTTTGGAACCCATGTTAAAAAGCAAAGTACTTAATCCCGCCTGACCAAAAACAAAGCTAAAATCAGCTACCAATTTCTAAAAAAACTACAGATAGAAAGCGATAACGAGCAGACAAAAGCTTCACAATGCAGCTGTATATACTGCTTTTAAAATTCCCGGGCAGCAGCAGCAGGGCACGCCCTGCCGAGCCGAGGCAGAAACAAAGCCTCCCCCGCGGTGGAATGCAGCCCCCCCGCGGAGCAGAGAGAGCAGCCACTCCACGTGGCAGCCGAAACCGGGACGCCCCCCCCGCCGCCGCGTGTGCAAAGAGCACTCCCGACCCCGCAGGTCCCCCGGCCACGTGGAAAGAGAGCCCCCCCCCCTCCCCGGCACAGAGAAAGAGAGAGAGTCTCGTAACACGTGTAGGGAACCGAGCACGCTGCAGAGCCGGGGGGGGGAAGGGCAGAGAGTGATCCCGCTCCGGCGCGAATTCTAAAAAACAGTGAAACACGCAGCAGGAAAGCTAAACTAGAACGCTATGAATTCTCGTCTGTGGGGCTGCGCAGCCAAAATGCAAAGGCAAAAAAGGAACAGAACTCGCGGCAGAGTCTGTTTTTGAGCTTCTGCTCTACCGAAAGCAGAGATACTCACGTGAAATGGAAGCTGTAGGCTGGGTACAGGCAGGCAGGTCTCCACCGGAAAAGGACCTCTCTCTGGGTGCAAGAGAAGCTACCCTTTTCTTCCTCTGGAAAATCTGCTCACCACAATGAAGCAGGGCTTTCCAAAGGCGCCGAACAGTCCACGAAACTTTTTCTGGGAGTATTCCAAAGTCTCTAGCTGGGAGTCTTGAAGCCAGGCTCCTTTCAGCTGGATGCACGGCTGGCAGAAGCTTCTCTGAGGAACTGCGAGTCCGTTTTCGGGCTGCAGAGTCGAGCCACCCAGAGGGACGCCAATATATTGGAATATGTATCCCAATATAACCAGTTAGATGGTGCCCAGGCCAGTTCTGACCTTCGCTGCTGGGCCACAGGCAGCACTGCGGTGTTTTACCCCAGAGATACCTTGGCTGGCGGCAGAGTGCAGCGGGGCACAAGACAGGACTCCGTTCTCCTCAGGAGAGAGCTTCTGGTGATGGTGGAGAGAAAGGGAGTGGATTCTGCTAGAAGGTAGCCAGATGTTTATTCCAAGAGTACAGAAGTCTGCACTGGGCCACTGCTGGTAACAGAATGCCAGCCGCATGGTCTCATTTACTTTATAAGCTCGGGGACAGGGGAAGGGGAGGGGACAGGTGAGTTACCAACCAGGTGAAGGGGGCAGGGTCTCAAGGGAGGATGACACTTAGACAGGCCAATGACCCCAGGCCTGAGGAGCATCCTTTGAAATCGACGAATCACACGACGCCTTGCTGGTATGTTAGCCTGATTGACAGGGCACACTCAGCAAGGGGTGAGGGGGAAGGGAGAAGGGATAGGTACACATGGGAAGGGCCCCGGAAGTTTAAAACCGGACATTGCAACACACCACAACAAGATGCATTTGGAATTCATGGCATGGAGAAGCAGTGCAACATGGAAAATGGGAGCATAGAAATAAATAGAGGAAAACATCTCGGATTGTTCCTTTCCATTTTCATTTCACCTCTGGAAAGCTGTTTCACTTCTCCCCAGTCCTGTCTGCCCTTTTCAAGAATCTTTCCTGGAGAATGAGGTGCAGCTTCTGTCACAAGATGTGCCCCCAACTGCAGCTTCTCTTGACTTTCCACACTGTGAGTGCAGCACAACTTCTGCAGCAAAGCAAGACAAATGTTTGGATTCCTTGACAACTTGTCTTTTCTTTTCCTTGTGGGCTAGGGAGTTGTGCCATTGCTGAGTTTTTCATTGTGCCTGTTCTAACCCAAGAAAACAGGAGGTTTGTTGGGGACTTGCTGGGGAATGCAAGCGTGACCGAATGCAGAGAGAATCTCCAGGACACTCTGGGCGCTCCCTGGGCTGGGCTCAGGTTCCTGCTGGGACTCTGCAGAGGGCTGGGCTCCAAGTGGGATCAGCAGCTGTGCAAAGTACCTCTGGGCAACTCCATTTTCTGCTGCTCCGAGGAAGCAATGAAGGCAGTCAAGTTCTGTTTTTTCGTTCTCCTGGTGGATTTTTTCATTTGATTTGCCACTCCAGAGGCAATTTCTGTGATGGTCTCTGTAGGTTGATTCTATTTCAATAGCACCAGCAGCAGGGCGGTGTTTGAGTGCTGCAAAAGTGTTCTGTGAGGCTTTCATTCCCCTTGACTTAGTGCTCAAGGACTTGTGAGCATTTCAGTCTCTGCTAATCATGATGCCTGTGACAAAAACCCTGAGTTCACCATCAGAAAAGCACAGTGGGCAGCAGTGATTGAAAGAGGCAAGTGCAGTTGTATTGATAAAATTCAGGTGGCAAGCAGAAGAGGGCCAAGAGCAGCCAGGATCTCCAATTCCCAAGGCAGAGGCACCAGCAGCCTCCTGCTGTCAGCTCAGAGTGAGTAAAAGAGCATTGAAAACAGCGCTGGAACCCGATCCTTTCTTCCTCTGAGGGCTGGCTCGGGGCAGCACAGGCGGGCACTGAGCAGTCAGGGCTGTGTGTGAGTGCTGGTTGCTGTGCTCCAGAATTGAGCTGGAAAAAGCCCTTGGGAGCCGAGGCAAGAGCAGGCGGGAAGGGGCCGGCGCTGCTGCTGCTCCTGGCCGGGAGCCCCGGCTGGGCCGGGCCGGCGCCCCCTGCGCTGCAGCTGCTGCTGCTGCCAGAGCCGGGCGGGACCCAGGGACAGGGAACGGACACGGGGGGACAGCAAAGGCCTGGTGGCTGCAGGGATGGTGGCGCTGGGGCCAGCGCCAGCACAGAGCTTCAGCCCGCAATGAACCCCGAGGGAAACGCTGGGCAAAGGCTCCATTTCAGCCTTTCTGCACTCATGTCTGTGAAAGGACTGAAATGAAAGGAGAACAAGGGCCTGACCCTTTCTCCTTTGAGAGGAGCCCCAGGCCTGGGGCTGTGAGGGGCCATGAGGGTCCATGAGGGGCTGTGAGATGCTGTGAGGGACCATGAGAGGCTGTGAGGGGCCATGAGGGTCTGTGAGGGACCATGAGGGGCTGTGAGGGGCTCTGAGAGACCAAGAGGGGCTGTGAGGGGCCGTAGGGGCCATGAGTGGGATGTGAGGGACAGTGAGGGGCTGTGAGGGACCATGAGGGGCTGTGAGGGGCCATGAGCGGGATGTGAGGGGCTTTGAGGGGCCATCAATCATGAGAAGCCATGAAGGGCTTTGAGGGGACCTGAAGGGCTTTGAGGGGCCATGAAGGGCCATGGGGAACTCAGAAAGGCTATAGAGGTCTGTGAGGGGCTGTGGGAGCCCAAGCCCCTCATGGAAACAAGGGTTCATTGTGACACTGCAGAACCAAGGAGATCATTGTTGACAGTACAGAACCTCATGGAACCAAGGGGTCATTGTGGCCCAGCAAGGCCTTGTGGAAACAAAAAGTCCATGGTGACAATATGGAACCTCATGGTACCACAGGTCCATTGTTACACAACAGCCACAGCAGGGCCCCCAACCTCATGGAATCAAGGTGTCCATGTTACGCTACTGAACCTCATGGAGCAAAGGGTCCATTGTGACACAGTGGAACCAAGGAGACTGTTGTTGGCAGTATGAAAGCTCATGGATCCAAAAGTTCATTGTGGCATTGTGGGGTGTCATGGAACCACGGAGAGCATTATGACACTTCAGGACCCACTGGAACAAAGGGGCCATTGTGGCACTGCAGGGCCTTGTATAACCAAGGGGCCATTGTAGCATGGCAGGGCTTCATGGAATCAAGGGGATCAAAGTGACACTGTGGGACTCCATAAGGGGCTGTGGGACTCCATGAGACCTCAGGGCCATCCTGACTGTGGAACCAAGGACACCATTGTTACACTACAGGGCATCATGGAACAAAGGAGGACATTGTGAACCAGTGGGGGAACCTGCTGAGACTATTGTGACACTTCAAAGGCCGCTGTGGAACTGCAGAGCCTCAAGGAACCAGTGAGACCATTGTGACATGGCACAGCCTCATGGGAGCAAGGGGCTGTTGTGACGCTGTGGGGCCTTGTAGAGCTGAGGGGCCCTTGTGACCCTGTGTGTCACCATGGAACCAAGGAGAGCACTGTGACACTGCAGTGCTCTGTGGAACTGAGAACTCATGTGACAGTGAGGAGCCCAATGGAACCAAGGGGCCATTCCATTCTTCAGGGCTTCACAGAACCAAGGTGCCATTGTGATACTACAGAACCAAAAGAGACCATTGTGACACTGAGGGGCTTCATGGAACCAATGAGACCATTCTGACACTCCGAGTCCCCATGGAACCAAGGGGCCTTTGTGACACCACAAGGCCTCACAGAACCAAGGCAACCACTGTGACACTGCAAGATCTCATGGAAGCAAGGGGCCATTGTGTCACTGCGGGTCCCCATAGAAGCAAGAAGCCAGTGTGACACATCCAGGCCTGCTGGAACCAAGGGGCCATTATGATCCTGGGGAACCCAATAAAACCAAGGGGCCATTTTGAGACTGTGACCTCATGGAACCAATGGGCCATTGTGGCATTGTATAGTCCCATCGAAACAAGGAAACCATTTGGAGACTGCAAGGCCTCATGGAAGCAATGGGCCATTGTGCCACTGCAGAGCCAAGGAGACCATTGTTATATCACTGGGTCTCATGGAAACAAAGATCTGTTGTGATCCTACAGGGCCTCATGGAACCAAGGGGCAATTGATTCTGCAGGGCCCCAAGGATCCAAGAACATGGAACAGGTCTGGCTGGCTCGGCCTCCTGGGGGCTGCCTGACTGGCCCAGCTGACCTTGGCATGTTGACAGTCACTTCTCATCAGCCTCTGAAACCCTGGAGTTCTGTGCTCTCTTTCCTGTGGGTAAGAACAGTCCTTCTCCAGGGGTTCATGGCCGAAATGGGGATTCCTCCTCCAGATTTGATTATATCCAAGGATTATTCCCATATGAAACTTGCCAGGACAGACAACTCTGGCTGGCCTTGTCTTCTTGGGGACCACCTCTCATTTGCTTTCAGTACACTGGGGGCTTGTGCTTTTCTTCCCATTGAGAAAGACATCTTTCAAGTCCAGACATCCATGGCCAAAATTGAGAATCCACCTTCAAAATTCCTTATATCCAAGGATAGCTCCCAGACAAAAGCTGCCAGGACTGTCCAGGTTCCCTTGGTTTCCGGAGGGCCAGCTCTCACCTGCCTGTGAAACACTGGGGCTCTGTACTTTCCTTCCTATGGAAAAAGAACTGTCCTTCTTGTCCAGTTGCCCATTGACAAAAGTGGGGTTTGGCCTCCCAAATTCTGTCCAAGGATTCTTCCCTGACAACATGTCTGGCTGGCCTTGGCCCCCTTGGGGCTGCCTGTAATTAGCCTTTGAAACACTGGGGCTCCAACCTTTCCTTCCTATGGAGAACTGTCATTCCAGTCCAGGAGCCCATGTCTGAAATGGAATTCCACCCCCAAAACTCCCTGAATATCTAAGGGTTACTGTAAGACAAAAACCTGCAAGGACAGACAGGACTGGCTGGCCTTGGCTTCTCATGTGCCTTCAAACCCTGGGATTCTGTGGTTTCCTTCCTATAGAAAAGAACTGTCCCTCTTGTCCAGTTGCTCCTGGCCTCAAGCACTTGACAACTCTATAGGGACACAGGAGTTCTGTGTTCAGTGGGATGGAGACTGAGGACAGCAGAGGAGAGCCCTGGGAGGGATTGAAGGGTGGTTTCAGAGATGTTGGATCCTTTTGACATAGTAGACAACAGCCTGAGAAAGAAAATATTAATGCCAAGGCCACCTGGGGAAACCCAGACTGGACACTAGGAGAAAGGAACTTCCCTGCCAGGACAGGGCTGTGGTGCAGCACGTCCCCAAGCATGAGCCTGGAGCAGCCCAAGGCTTTGTGTGGGCAGGCAGAGGCAGGCAGGAGGCAGAGCTGTCAGCAAAGGAAGGGGCCAGCCAGGTGGGGCAGCCGGGGGATGCCGACAGCCTGCAGGGACAGAGGCACAGCTTTGCTTACCATCAGAGACACCTTTCCCTTGCTTGTCCCCACCTGTCATCACTGCCACCAGTTCTCTCCTCTACCTTGAACCTGGTGACACTTTGTCAGTCTTGTGCCTCACAGGAATGTACTGAAAGTACAAGAAATTTCAGTGTTTCGATCTTACATTGAATTCTTGAGAAGTTCTTTGAGCCCTCTCTGAGGGACTGAGTCTGATGCAAAGAGCACCAAAGCCCCAGAGGGTCATTAAAGTCCCTGTGCTGTGTCTGTGCTGCTGAGCTGGGCCGGGCTCCTGGCCCAGAGGCAGCTCCTGGCAAGGGCAGCGCTGCAGAGAGACAGCTCTGGCCAGGAGCAGCTCCTGTGCACAGCCCAGCAGGGCTGGGGCACTGCCAGGGCCCCTCAGGGACACCAGCAGGGCACAGACAGAGCTCACAGGGGCTCAGCACTGGCAGGGGCTGTGGGATGTCCCAGAGGGGGCTGTGTCACAGCAGCACCTCTGTGGCTGTGTCATAGAGGCACAGAGCAGCTGTGATGTCAGTAAGGGGCTGTGTGGCCGCCCAGAGTGGGCTGTGTGAGATCACAAATTGGGCTATGACATCACAGGGTTTGGATTGTGAGGTCATTGAGCAGCTACCGGATCATAGAGGAGATTCTGTGACATCACAGAGCAGGCTGTGGCTTAATGGCATGGCTGTATGACATAGAGCTGCCTGTGAGGTCAAAGTGTGTGCTGTGACATTACAAAGTGTCAGTATGACATTACAGACAGGATTTTGTGACATCACAGAGCTGGCTGTGACACCACAGAACAGACACTGACATCACTTAGTGACCTTTTGACATCACAGAGTCTTCTGTGACATCACAGCATAGCTGTAGGACATCAGAGAGTGATATCCCAGTGCTGGCTCTGAGACATCACAAGGATGTGGTGTGACATCCCAGAGTGGGCTGTGGTATCACAGTGTTTGTGTGAAATTACAGGAGGCAATGTGACATCACAGATAGCTGTGTGACATCACAGGATGCTGTGTGACATCACAGGGCTGTGTGAGGTCACTGGGGAGGTCACTCTGCCCCAGCCCCCCTCACAGCTCCCCCCAGAGCAGTCCAACCCTGCTCGTGCACAGCGGGGTCCCCTGTCCCCCTGGGTCCCCTGTCTCCCCGGATCCCGCAGCCTCCCCCAGAGGATGTTCCACGAGATCGATCCCAGAGCCTGACACGGGGATGGGGGGCCGCGGCCCTGGGGGGAAAAAGGGGGACAGGGACCCCCCGGCAGCGTCCCCGTGTTCCCCAGGGCCAGAGCCTGGGCCAGGGCTCCTTCACCCTGTTACAAACGAGGGGCTGAGAGCGCTGAAAAAATCCCCAGCAAGGTATCAGCAAAAAACAGATTTAACATTAAGGGACAGCAGCACAAAGTTCCTTGGCAAGAGTCACTCTGCTCCTGACTGGACACTTCAGGCACACCAAGGAAACAAAGCAAAAACAAAACCAAACAATATCCAAGCAATCAAACCAGAAATGAACTGAGAACTGTCCCTGTGTGTGTGTGAGACACAAGGCCAGCTAGGGCAAGGATAAAATGAATACGGCCTAAAGTTGAACAGAGTTCAAATGTACAGGACTGAACTGATATCTTAACCTTAACTTATCCCTTAAACATCACTGTTTAGCAAAAGAACAGCACTTAACAGTATTTAACCTAACTTAAAACCTATGACTTAGCAATTTTAAAGAGGAATAACGCTTAACAATTGTTTTGCGGAGAAAAGAAGAAACCTCACAACTTGTAAAAGTTGTAAAGCCCGGTATGCTTTATTACGACACGCGCCGGACGCAAGACTCCCCAAAAGGGCATGCGTGCCCCTGGAGACTCCGAGTCCCCTTTTTATCCCCCCTTCCAAATGCATATGCATACAGTTTCAAATTAAGTTCATACATATTCATTCCACACGACATTTAGCACTAATTCTTCTTTATCGAAGGAATTCCTAGGTCGGGGGCAGATTGACCTCGCGGTTTTCTGTTTTTCTTTCTCTGTCTCCTTGCTGTCTCTGGAACGCGGCCTCTCCTTCAGCTTTAGCTCCACAGACCCTTCACCTCTCCTAGACACTTCACCTAGTTCAGGATGGATACTCTGTCTCATTCCCCCCTTTCCTAGGAAATAAGTAAATTCTTTTACTTAAGGAAAATTTCTACGACAATAAGTGTCTTTTAGCGCTTTACCATGTACATTCGACAAAGAGGTTAGTACAGCTATTCGTTGTAGCATCTTACAGTTCCAAATTAACAATATAATAGACAATCCTAAGCTTATCTTAACTAATATTAGTAAAACTACAATGGGGTGACACAACTTATTAAGGACTCCATCCGCAGTTGGTGACCATCCAAAGATCACATCCCACCAGTGATTATCCGTATTTTATTCTTTGTAGAACTCTGGTTATTTCCTTTGTATCATGTTGGACAGTAATTAAGGTTTTTTTTCCACTTTCTCGGATTTCTTTCAAGACTTCTAATAGGTCTTGGTGCTTAATTAATTGTTTTACCAATGTAAGGTTCGCCCCGATAGGGGTAGGTGGTAGTCTGTGATACACTGTGTAATTGGCTGTAATCAGCTGGTGGGATGTTACTGGTACCAAATACGAAAAATCACACTCAATAATCTTAACAAAATTACAAATACAAATACAGAGATTAGAATGGTTTATACTAGACAGAATAACATCATTGCTATCAATTTGTACAGCAGCACAAGCAGTTCTCAAACATACACCCTTTTCCAGTATATACGAGCACAGTTTTCTGGTCAGTGACTGGATGAATTTCAAAGTGACAAATACTCTGTTCAGTGTCCAAACACATCCTGGGCATTAGCAGTATTGCTTTCACAAATGAATCCCATTTGTTCTCTAGTAATGCAGGATTCTAAGTTTACTATCTGCCACTTTTCATTCATCTTTTCTTGCCCACACTCTATGTTCTGAAGGATAGAGTGTTGTTTCTTCATGGTTTAATCTTAGGGCAATGATGGGATGGATAACATAAACAGTGGCATTACGTATGGTAAGCACAAAGGCAGTGGCCACATTAGAAATAGGATCATAGGTGAAATTCACCATAATCCACCAGGATTAAAACTTCCTTTCAAAATCAATTGCATTATCTCATTCAATTTTCTGAATTTCAGCTGGAAAATTACCTTCACCCCTTTCCTATATGATCAGAGCTGCTGTTGCTTGTATCCATAACTGTGCTTGTATACAACTGAAAGCTAAAGACACATTATCTTGAACTATACTAAGTGCTTCTACTATCAATTTGTGGTCTTGGTCCCTGGCCTGTTCATACTTCTTTACTTTGGCAGTACTTTTGAAATCTGTCACTGGCTAGTTCCTAATGCCAGTAGAGATTACTATAAAGGCTGCTTCAATTTTGTTAGGCTACCTGCTGCAGCAGCCAGTTTATTCATCAGTATTTCTGAATCAATTCCATTTAAAACTCCTAATCTTGTCCCTAATATGCCAGTTAGATGTTTGTTATGGGGAACAGGAGCTGCTTTCTGTCTGTGATCATCCCTCCCTGCCAGAGGGATGTGCTGGGCTCTTACTACAAATTCAGACACACTTCACAAGTGTATCTTACAGAGGTTTAGGTCATACTTGAGACAGATGTTTGTTCTGAAATGTAGCATCACAGACTTCCTGGTGTTCATATACACCAGGGGAGGTTCAGACACTAATTACATCTGGTCTCTCATAAGCCATCCTATTGATGACTAAGCACTTTACTTTGATTTCTTCTCTTCAGATTCCTTGAAGTGTTCACAGCTCCTGTTCTTGCTATTCTTACTCTTCACATACTTGATTCTCGTGGATTACTACAGTAGATATGTTTAATATAAACCTTCTTTTTCTCAGAAGGCTTTCCTATGGATCCAGTATACTGATTAAATGCCAGGGACCAAGGCCATTCAGCATTGCTTTGGGTAGAGGTACTCTCTAGTTCTAAAACTTCAGTTATAATTCCATACAAAACAATTCTGTACACTAAAGTATGAGCTACTCCCGACCGCAATATACTCATTTTGCCCGAATAAGTTTTAGTCTCAGTTCATTGTCTCCTGGTGTCACTCCTGAAGGGGCTTCTGGGCCTTCTTCACCCCAGAGTGATGGATCCAGCATTCTGCTCCTTGATTTTGATTGCAGTGAAGGTGGTGAGAGGTACTTGCAGTGGTCTCTCCCACTGTGGTTCCGAAGTCTTCTCTGTAAGAGACTTAACATATACATCAACCCCAGGCTATCTAACTCCCTGCTCCAAGTTCCAGCCACAAGTTTCTCAATTACTCTGAGCTGTTTGCTTAATGCCACCATGTAAGTGGACATTCTGGACATTCCCCTTGTATTCTATGGTCTTCTATAAGGCATTCCAAAAGGATTCAGCATTCCTTTAGCTCAAAAGGTTTAGTTTGAATTTGCAATAGTGCTAGTGGAAGAGCTTCTTGCCCCAGTCTTATGATTTGCTGCTTAATCAAATGATTCATTCTCTCCCCCTGGCCGCTTGATTGGGGGCAGTATGGGGTGTGAAGTTCTTAATCTATGCCCAGATGGCTACTAATCTGTTGCACTATTTTGGAAATGAAAGGTGATTCTTTATCTGAGGATATTGTGGCTGGAACTCTGAAGCGTGGTAATATCTCTTGTAAAAATGATCTGGTCACCTCTTGAGCTTTGACAGTTCTGGTGGGGAATGTTTCTGGCCACCCTGAAAATGTATCCATTAATGCCAGTAAATACTGATACCCCCCTTTCCTTGGGAGTTCTGAAAAGTTGATTTGCCACTGCTATACAGGCCCATGGCCTCTCCCAGTCTGACCAAGTTTTGGCCCGGGGGTATTTTGAGGTTAGTCTGGAGGCAAGGATCACATTATCAGCTCACCTGAGTGATAGTGGCATATAGATTCCTGACAATGATACAACAGTCCTTTCAATCAGATGTGTGTTCTAGAAAGCCTGTGGGAATTACTACTTCAAAGTCAACACTTCATTCCAGTGCACTCTGTATCACTCGCAGCCTTGGTCATTTTGAGAAAGGAGCCACACTCTATAAAAGGCTTTAGGTAGTTAGGCCCTAGTGTGTTTTCTAGTGCCCTTCCTTCACTAGTAACCACGAAAATGGGAAGGGATTACTAGCTCTCTTTCAATGGTAGCCCACCTCTTGCAGTTGTACGTCTCTTTTGATTAGTATTATTGTATTATGGCTTACCTTCGAGGAAAATCTGTACCTCACCCTTTGCTGCTTTCTTTGCCTCTCCATCCGCCAGCTCATTTCTTTCCTCCAATTTTAAGCTCACTCTCTGGTGTGCCTTAATATGCTTTTTCAGGTAGCTGAACTGCTTCTAGCAGCTGGATTGTCTCTTCTTTCCCTGTGAGGTCAGCAGTCCCCTCTCCTTCCAGATGGCTCCATGTGCATGCACAACTCTGAATGCCTTTTGCTGTTTCTAAGGTATGGGTCCATGCATTTATCTCAGCATCCTGTGCAGAGGTACCTGTTGGTAAGGGTCCACACTCTATTACCTCTCTGCAGGTAGTCACTGTGAACTTTGCAATGTCGCTTTCTTGTCAGTGAACCAGGTCTCTGCATCGTCCGGAGGAGTGTCTTTTAAGTCTGGGCGGCTGGAGTAGGTAGCTTCAGTGGTCTCTAGGTAATCATGGTGTACTGCTTCTCCTTGATTCCACTGAGAAAAGAAGCTGGGTTGACAATATTAGTCACCACTATCTCTCCATCATCTTGCTCTACCATGATGGCCTGGTATTTCAGAAATCTCTGTGGTGAAAAGCCAGTGGCCACCCTTTACTTCCAGTACTGCAGACACTGTGTGGGACACTAGCACAGTCATTTTTGTCCCAGGGTAAACTTGTGTGCCTCTTGAATGTTCAGCACAACTGCTGCTACAGCTCTGAGGCAACCTGGCCATCCTTTGGCTGTTGCATCTAGTTGCTTAGAGAGGTAAGCAACTGCCCTCCGGTATGGACCCAAGTCTTGAGCCAATATTCCCAGAGCAATTCCTTGCATGGAAAAATAGAAAGAATGCTTTACTTACATCTGGAAGTTTCAAAGCTGGAGCCGACATGAGGGGACTCTCTAGCTGGCGAAAGGCCCGTGTGGTGTCTCTTGTCCACTGGAGATCTCAGTTCCCATTGGCAATAAGAGCATAGAGGGGTCTGGAGATTACCTTCTGTTTCACTACCTGTGCCTTTTTCTTTGAGACTCTGCGTCCTTGGAGTCCTAGGAAATTCAAAAGGCTTACCGTCCAGGCTTCTCTCGCTTCCCTCGTCTGAGTGGCTACCAGATCATCTATGTACTGCAACAGCCTCCTTTCCTCTTGTGGAGCTTCCTGGGACTCTGGGTCTTTGCAAGCTGTTCTCCACTTGGAGTGGAGAATTTTGAAGCCTCCAGGCACATGGACTATGTGAGCTTGTGTTTGAATGCAAAATGTTCTGGCTGGCTTCGTGGATAGGGAGGCAAAAGAAGGCATCTCTTAGGCCTAAAACAGTGAACCAGGTTAGCTCAGGTGTTAAACAAGGTTAGTAAGGTCTATGGATTTGCTACCACAGGGTACAAATTCTGTGTTATCTTATTGACAGCCCTTAATCCAGTGCTACCAGTTATTGGACTGATTCCTTCCTTACCTTCCTTTTGAGGGTACTACTCAGTTCTCACTGGTTGTGTTCTTTCATTAAGCTTGATGGGGGAGCATCCCATGGGGGAGCATCTTTCACTCTCCCTGGTGCAGCAGAGGCCCATACCCTTGAAAACACTTATTTACTTATTCTAATATCTCCTTACTAATGTCTTTCTTAATTTCAGTGTCTGTTAATATTAAGCCTAACATCTTTATATTATTTGCCTCCAGAGTAACCTTTCTCATTTGAGAATGTTTAGCAAATTGAGCGAATTGTACAAAAGCTTTTAGGTACACGTAGTACACATGTTACTTTAAAGGTTTGCAAAAGTATGCCTTCTCAGACTGGCCAGTTGTTCATTCCCCACACTACAACATAATCATTTACCACAGGTACTAAAGCTTTATTTAAAACTGAACACATGACCCTTGTGCCGACAAAAATTCTTCCCTTTTGGGAAGGTCACCTTTACCCCTCCTCCCTTACCTTGGGAGGAAGCCTTTAACAAATCATATGTACTCATTTTGCGAACTGTGATTTCTTCGCATTTCAGCGTGATAATCCTTGACTGATTTCATACGTTGCTATCTTATGCTGCATGCTGAACAACATGTCTGATTTGCTTTCTCTTTGCCTTGTTTTCCTTTTCAGGGGCCAAGACCAGAGAGCGGTCTGATCTCACAGTCTCTTTGTCATTCTGGGTGATTTCTTAAAACAAAAGACATTTCAGCATACAAAAACTATCCCATTTATCTTCCTGTTATAAAACAGTGCTAACAGCAATGAAGCACTATAAATCTTTTTATTTTCTGAGCTGCTCTTACTGGCAACCTCCTCCCAGTGAGCCCCTCCCAAAAGGGGCTAATTTAGGAACCTGTTTGCTCTGGTCAGTTCTCATTATTTATTTCTCCTTGCCCTATCTCGCTTCTATTCAAACCTTTTTACAGACCTTCACAGTAGTTTCTCAGTTTTCCTCCTATACGCACAGCTCCAGGTGGCAGGTATCAGATGTGATTCCCACACACAAGCTCTAAGACCTTAGGTTCTGAATCCGCTTGACCAGAAACCTCTAATTTACACTCGGGGCGTGTACCCTGACACTTATTGGAACAGCAAAACAGCAATACCAGTGTTTCTCATAAACACCGCACTGCAATAATACCTGCACATCCAGCTTTTGCCCACAGGCCATTCCCGTGTTCCCTGGGGAGATGGGGCAGCCAGAGCTGTCCCTGTGCCCAGGGCACAGCCACTGTCACCTCACACAGCCTGCTAGCCTCTTGATGTACCAAAGGCTCCCCGAAATTGCTCACAAAGCAGGCTATTCTGTTTGTTACAGAGAACTTTAAATCCTTTCAGCAGATTGTTTCCAGTAAAGACTTACTGCAGTACCAACCAAAGTCTCATAAATCTCGTAAGTCTCATTAACTAATCCATCTCATTCATCCCGTCTATATAAACTCAGTTTTACAAAATATCAGTCTTTTCTAGTTCTCTTCTTGCACAATCTAATTAAGCACTGTGTCTACTTACACTTGTTTTGCTGCTTTGCAAAAAGGCTGTGCTAGTCACAGCCGAAACTCTGATATGCCCACAGACACAGACACAGACACACGCACTGTCCCCCCCACCCCCCCTTTATCTCAAATTCACTAGAGCCAAGGCTTGAATTACTATGAGGGGGAGAATTCTTGGAATTCCTTTAACTCACTTTATCGAAGTTAAACATAAATCACCGTACTATAGTTCTCCTATGTAAAATGCTACTCTTGTTGCAACAAAATCTTAAAATCTCTACAAACACCACTATACAATCTGAGAATCAAATTACCACAATGCAGCGGAAGAAAATCACCACACACAATCACTGGAAAGGGCATACTTCTCAAAGTGCTCACTTTTCTCAACACAACACAGCATACCATAATTCAGCATTTACTCATATCAATTTTCCTGGACACAATCAAAATAACAGCACACAGTCTAGAGATCAAGTCTAAACATCCAAGGCAAAGGAACTCTCTGAGCTCATACTCATGGTTAAAATGTACCAAATCTACACAGATCACTACATTCAAACACGATAAATACCGTCACTGACATTCCTCCACTTGCTTCTCCGCGGGGCACTTCTCTCCCTGCCTCCGCAGCCTGCTGCAGCCGGCGCCTCTGGCCTCACTCGGCTGCTTCAAACACGGGGAGTACTGACTCCCTGCACTGTAGGGCACTGTAGATTTACTCTCTTTTATACACCATCATACACTTATCACCTGCACGATCACAAACACAGTGCACTGGCCACACACATTAACCATACAGCAACACAGTGTCCGGACATCACTCACACATGCACAAACAAAAGAAACATACGCGAGTTCAGCTCTGCCCTATCAGAACCTGAATTCTAATACACGCATACACAGGTTCACCCAGCTACCCCGGGAGCCCTGGGCAGTCTGCTTATCAGAACGAACGACAACCCCGTCTCTAATACAGCTGCTCTATCAGCTGAACCCAGACCCAGACGTCTCTGGGTGGTTTACTCCCTTTCTCTCCTTCCTCCGTCCTGGGGCCCCGTAGTACATACCGTATTCTTCCTCCGCAGGCCAGCGGATCGTTGTCTGTCCTCGCAGGTGGCAAGTTGAGACAAGCGGAGCCCCACCAGGAAAAAAATCCTGGGGCGCGCCTTGGAGGTCCGTCTATACCCCCCTGCCCCCGCGGGGACAGAGAACTCCTGCCTGGCTCGCCATAATGTTTTGCGGAGAAAAGAAGAAACCTCAATACTTTATAAAAGTTGTAAAGCTCGGTATGTTTATTTACGGCGCCGGACGCACACGGAGAAAATCCTCCTAAAAAGGCATGCGTACCCCTGAAAATTTCAGACCTCCTTTTATCCCCCTTCCAAACGCATATGCATACAGTTTCACAATAAGTTCATACATATTCATCCCGCATGACATTTGGCACCAGTTCTCCTTTATCAAAGGAATTTCTAGGTCGGGGCAAATTGACCTCGTGGTCTTTTCTGTTTTTCTTTCTCTGTCTCCTTGCTGTCTCAGCATACGAGTTTTTCCTTCAGCTTTGGCCTCACAGACTTTTCACCGTTGTTAGACACTTCACCTAATTCAGGATGGATCCCTACTCTGTCTCAGTTGAAGCCCATTGCAGGCAGAGCCTCCTGCTCCAGCAGGAACTGCCTTTCCTGTGCCATGAGCAGGGCAGGTCCAGCTGCAGGAAAAGCCCCAGGCCAGCCCCAGCACAGGGAAGGGCTTGGGCACAAGGGCAGAGTGCCGTGCTGGGAGCTGTGCCAGGGAGAGCCTGAGGCACCAAAGGCACCTTGTTTGAGAGAATTGTTTCGGGGATGGGGGTCAGGGCTTGTGTGTCCAGCTTGGCACAGCCCAGGCAGGGCTTTCCCAGCCACATTCAACACTCCATTTCCCAGCTGGAGCCGCTGGTGCCTCTGAGTTGTGCTGCCCCAGCCCCAGGGACGCTCTCCTTGTCTGCCAATTCCCCCACGGTCTCTGGGCAGGGATGGCCTCAGTGGGGGCTGCTGACATCCTCAGCACCTTGGAGGCTGCTGCTGAATTTTCCTGCTGCAGAGGCTTGTTCAGCCTTCAGCTCTTCAGTGCAGGAATTCAGTGTCCCAGGGCTCATCAACATTGAGAACACCTTAACAAGCCAAGACTCTGGGAATAATTTGATTTTAATTTTCAAATCTCTTGTGGTTAATTGGACAGATCTCAGTAGTACATCTAAAGTGAATGCAATATATTTAAAAAGACAGTCACAAAACATTTTTTAAAGTCCTCCTCAGTTTTTTTTTTCCTGTTAATTCATTGATATGTGCAATCTCCAATTGACACTGAATCTAAGTATGGCTCCAGAGGCTTGTTCAGCCTTCAGCTCTTCAGTGCAGGAATTCAGTGCCCCCAGGGCTCATTAACATTCAGAACAGCTTAACAAGCCAAGCCTCTGGGGATAATTTGACTTCAGTTTCTAAATCTTGTGTGGTTAATAAGAGAGATTTCAGAAGTGCATTCAACTGAATATGATCTATTTTAAAAGTCAGTGAGAAAAGATTTTTTAGGTCCTGTTTAGGTTTTTCTTGTTTCCTCTGTAAATAGCAATCTCCAATTGACACTGAATCCATGTACCTCCTCATGCAGTTGGAATAGATATGAAAATCAAGACCCTTCATGGCTGACAATCAATCAGACTCTGTCCCTACCCCCACCCCACCATTTCCCCATCCAAGCCCTGGAACTCAGAGCAGCCTTGTGCAAATCTGAGCTCCCTCCAGCCCAGGCTGCACCTGCAGCTTTCAGCTCCTTGGCTCCAACTCCCACCTGCTTTCCTTGGAGAAGGAGCTGCCCGAGACACAGAGGGATGTTAATTTCTTGTCAGCCAACAAAGCCAAGGGAAGGCACAACTCTATCAAATGCAAAAGTCATTCCTCTGCTGGATATTCAATCCACTTTCCACAGCAGACAGTCTCAGAGCAATGGAAAACATCTTCTGTGTCCAGCACAGATCCCAAGGTTCCCCCAAACCCTCCCTGCCCCAATTCTGCCCAGATTTGCTCTTTGCACACAGAAGTCACACGATGAAGTCAGGAGCTCCCTCCAAGTCAGGAGTCCAGAGAAAGGAAAAGAGAGAAAGGGGACGAAGAGCCCTCCTGTGCAGAGCCAAGGTCCAAGTGCAGCCCCTGCGGTGGGAGCCACAACTCAGCAGGTTTGGTCCTTTGGGGTCAGGGCCTGGTGACACTCAGAGGCACAGAAAGGTTTCTTGCCAACAAACACAAGTTGAACATTTGAACAGTTTAATAACCATCACAGCTCTTCCCTCAGCTCTCTGAGATTTCCCAGTGCCATCTAACATGTCCCCCGTCGCCAAGAATTTCCAGACAGGAACAGTTTTGGACAAGAACATAAGAAAAGGTAATTCTGTGATATAAACACAATTAAAATATTGATTAATTATATATTAATTTTAACTTCAGAAAGATTGGGCAACTTCCTGCAGCTGAAAGGATGAAACCAGTCAGTTGAGAGGCACTTGAATGACCAGAGAGCACCTGGAGGAGGAAATTTGAGAGCAGTAGGAAAAACATGGATCCAGTTCCTCTAAATGAAGAGATGTCCTTCGACATGGCCATTTAAACAAGAGAGCTGCAAACACCTGAAGGAGGACGGAGAGGAAATAATAAAAAGAATATTGGTGACACAAGTAGAAGGCAAGATCAGTATTTTTCTTCCTGCCTTCAGTACAACTCCAGGTAAATCCTGTTCATTGTGGGAAAATGTTACCATTTCTTAAAAGTACTCAAATGACCCAGATAATAAAGATTTGCTTGTATATTATGAAACTAAGAGGTAATAAAACCTGTGCCCCTATCCAGGCAGACATCAGCTGTGTGCCCATGGACAGGCAGTGCCACTTGTGCCCTGAGGTGCCCAGCTGGGATTGGATCTCTCCGAGAGCACCTGACGGAGAGCAGAGCACCTTGCAAGCTGCAGGTCCCTGACAGCCCTGCAGGGCTTCTGTCCCATCAACATCTGCTCTGCTCCAGGCTGAAACAGAGCCCAGCATGGTGCCAGGATCATCAGAGAGCTGAGGTGTGTGCTGGAATTCAATGCCCAACCTTGCTCATTCTGTGATTCTCTGGAACCAGCCATGGAGCAGTTGTGAGATCCAGGAGACAATGAAATCAAGGGGCCATTGCTCCATTGCAAGGACTCTGGGAAATGAGGGAACAATTGTGACACTGTGGTGCCCCGAGGAACCAAGGGCCCCTGGTGACACAGCAGGATCTTTTGTCACCAGGGCTCCATTGTGACACTGCAGTAGCAAGGAATTCATTGTGGCACTCTGAGGCCTCAGGGAACCAAGAGGCCACTGTGACCCTGCAGGGCCTTGTGGGACCATGCAGGGCATTGTGACAGAGCAGGACCTGGTGTCAGGATGGGGCCATTGTGACACTGCAAGGCCCCATTGAACCAAGGGGCCTAGGGCTGCTCCTCAGGGACTCCTGGAATGAAGGAAAGATGTTTGACACGGTGGTGGCCGTTGGGATCAAGAAGCCATTGTGACATGGTGGAACCAAGGAGAGCATTGCTGCGCTGCCAGACCTCATGGAACCAATGATCCATTGTGACACTGCAGGGCCTTGGGGGACCACGGCGCCACTGTGACACTGCAGGGCCCAAGGATCCAAGGGACTTTGTGACACCCAGAGCTCCCATGGAACCAAAGGGACATTGTGACACTGGGAGGCCTCATGGAATCATGGAGACCATTGAGACAGTCTGGGGCCTCATGGAACCGTGGTGATACCAAGTTGTCTGGGATTGTGGATCTGCTGGAGGGTAGGAGGGCTCTGAACAGGGCCCTGGACAGGATGGATCCAGGGCCCAAATCCAACAAGGTGAGGTTTAACATGTCCAAGTGCCGGGTCCTGCACTTTGGCCACAACAACCCCTGCAGTGCTACAGGCTGGGGACAGAGTGGCTGGACAGCAGCCAGGCAGAAAGGGACCTGCAGAGACTGATGGACAGCAGGCTGGACATGAGCCAGCAGTGTGCCCAGGTGGCCAAGAAGGCCAATGGCTCCTGGCCTGGATCAGGAATGGTGTGGCCAGCAGGAGCAGGGTAGGGATTTTTCCCCTGCACTCAGCACTGGTTAGGCCACAACTCGAGTGCTGTGTCCAGTTCTGGGCCCCCAATTTAGGAAGGACATGGAGGGGCTGGAGCGAGTCCAGAGAAGGGCAACAAGGCTGGGGAAGGAGCACAAAAGCTTTGAGGAGCAGCTGAGGGAGCTGGGGTTGTTTATCCTGGAGGAGGCTCAGGGGAGACAAGGCAGTGTCAGGCCACAGGTTGGACTTGATGATCTCAGTGGCCTGTTCCACCCTTGCTGATTCTGGATTTCTCTGGAACCACCCTTGGAGCAGTTGCAGGAGGAGCCCTGGGTCTCCTCTTCAGGAGCTCCAGCAGCCCAGGTCCCTCAGCTTCTCCTGCCAGCCCCAAAGCCCATCCTGTCAGTCCTGCAGAGCCTCTGCAGCTCCTCCTCACTGCCCAGAACAGGGAGCCCCAGAGGCAGACACAGCAGCCCAGATGTGCCCCCTGGCCTGGGGTGCCTCTGGCAAGGGAGCAGCACCAGGCACTGCAGGAGCCTGCAGACAATTCCTGCAGCACTTGTAGGATGATCCTGCTGCCCAAGGGACGTTCCCATGGTGCCAAGTCAGGAACTGCAATGGGGAGTGGGGCCAGAGAGGAAAGGGCAAACAGGGATGGGCTGTTTGCAGGGGAAAAAACAGGGATGGGCAAGAGGAAGAAATCTGTTTCAAGGAAAAGCAAATAAAGCAATGGTGAAGCCAAGGAAATGCTCAGGGCAGTTTGGGAGTGGCTGCCAGGCAGCCCTGGCTCTGAGCAGCAACGTCTGCAGTGGGACAGGAAACTCCCAGCTCATGGGAACAAACTTTCTGGCTGACTGCAGAGGCCTGGACAAAGCTGAGTGGTTTCCCTGGTGTCCCCCAGCCCTTGCTGGCCCCAGGAGCTGATGGCATTTGTGTTCCCTCAGGTTCATGTCCCCACACCAACAGCATGGGGGTGCTCCCCCTGCTCTGTGCAATGCAAACAGGGGCTGCTGAGGCAGTGCTGCCGTGTCTGTGCCTGCAAGGATGGGGCACCTGTGTGAGCTGGGGGAGAGGCCAGGGCTGCAGAGGGGGATGTTGTTGGCAGCTCCATGAGGACGCTCTGGGACGCTGCCCTGGGCTGTGCAGCGCACTGGGGATGGATCAGCCCCTGCTCTGCTGCTCCTTCCCGTCTGCCCCAGGGCCCTTGCAGAGCCCCAGCCATGCTGTTTGCCCCCAGCCTGCCCACGGCCAGCCTGGGGCTGCTCACGGGGCTTTTCTGTGCTGAGCATTGGCCTGGGTGTGTTCTTGAGAGAGCCTGGGCAAGGAGCCTGGAGCCCACAGGCCCTGGGCTGAGGCGTCAGCGCTGCCCCAGCAGTGCCCATGGCCTGTCCCTGCTGCAGCCCCGGCACTGCCACCCCCAGGGCTGTGCCCGGCCCCGAGAGCACTCAGGCCCTGCAGCAACACCAGGGCCACCAGGGCAGCGGGGCAGGGCCACGGCAGCAGCACTGGCAACACCAATTGCTGCTGCTGCTGGGCCCAGCTGCTGGGCCAGCACTGATCTGCCCCCAGCTCTGCACACAGACATTGCTGCTGCAGCTCCAGAGAAGGCAACAAAAGGGCATCTCTACAGCAAACTCTGCTGGGAGATCCTATACTTCCTTTAACACCACGAAGAGTGCAGCCCCTCATTGACCCAGTCTGTGGGCACAGGGAAGGTGGAGAGAAACCTACTGAGAAATTGTACAAACAACAATATTTCTTTATGGATAATATAAATAAATTAAACTAAGAAAAAAAAAGCTCCAAAATGAAATCAACAAGAAATATCAAAGATGACTTTTATTACAAGTGTTTTGCAGATAATTGCCAGCAGTTTAATGTTTCTGAAAGCATCCAGTCATCTGTCTCCACACTGCAGCCTTGAGCTCCTGGTTTCTCAGGCTGTAGATGAGGGGGTTCAGGGCTGGAGGCACCACCGAGTACAGAAGTGACATGGCCACATCCAGGGATGGGGAGGACATGGAGGGATGCTTCAGGTAGGCAAACATGGCAGTACTGAAAAACAAGGACACCACAGCCAGGTGAGGGAGGCAGGTGGAAAAGGCTTTGTGCCGTCCCTGCTCAGAGGGGATCCTCAGCACAACCCTGAAGATCTGCACATAGGAGAAAACAATGAACACAAAACAGCCAAATGCTAAACAGGCAATAATCACAATGAGCTCAAGTTCCCTGAGGAAGTTGGAGTGTGAGCAGGAGAGCTTGAGGATCTGGGGCACCTCACAAAAGAACTGGCCCAGGGCATTGCCATGGCACAGGGGCAGGGAAAATGTATTGGCTTTGTGCACGAGAGCGTTGAGAAAGGCACTGGCCCAGGCAGCTGCTGCCATGTGGGCACAAGCTCTGCTGCCCAGGAGGGTCCCGTAGTGCAGGGGTTTGCAGATGGACACGTAGCGGTCATAGCACATGATGGTCAGGAAGGCAAGCTCTGCTACTATAAACAGGAGAAAGAAAAAGAGCTGAGCTGCACATCCTGGGTAGGAGATGTCCCTGGTGTCCCAGAGGGAATTGTGCATGGCTTTGGGGACAGTGGTGCAGATGGAGCCCAGGTTGCTGAGGGCCAGGTTGAGCAGGAAGAAGAACATGGGCGTGTGCAGGTGGTGGCCGCAGGCTACGGCGCTGATGATGAGGCCGTTGCCCAGGAGGGCAGCCAGGGAGATGCCCAGCAAGAGGCAGAAGTGCAGGAGCTGCAGCTGCCACGTGTCTGCCAATGCCAGCAGGAGGAAGTGCCTGATGGAGCTGCTGTTGGACATTTGCTGCGTCTGGCCATGGGGATCTGTTCATGGAGAAAAGGATAGTGAAGATTGAAAGGAGATACCTGTAACCAAATTCAAAGCCATTTCCCATATATCATCATCTATAGCATACATGGACATGCTTTTGTGTTTAAGTGTTCTGAGGTTTTCTTTTTGATCTCCCCCCATGTCTCTCCTGGTTTTCTTGGAAAGCAGAAAGCCTCAGCAATTCTGCTGCCTTCTGGTAGAACACAGTGAGTTCCCTGAGGTGAGTTGATGAGTGGAGAGTGGGGATAGATAGTCTGTTGTTTGTACCTGTTCAGAGTTTCTTTGAGCTTTAATGTTTCTCAGGTCGAGGGTGATCATCTCCCAGTGCTTCCCCTGACATGTCACCAGACACAGCTGAGAGCAGGTTGATCCACCACAGCCCAGCTCCACATTTGTAGCCAAGGACTCACTTTGCTCATTTCACCATCCAGAAGCATTTTCAGTGTCACAACACCTCTGACTTTCCCCATCAATCTTATAACTCAAGAGATGATCTAAGACAGGTTTGCACCCTGGATTGAAGCTCCCCACTTGGAATGAAATCTCAGGGAAAATCCCAAGTTGTCCTTATGATGGCATTGGATTGAGGGAGATGCAGCTCCTTCCCTGCCTGCCCTGACAGCATTGCCCAGAGCCGGGCACTGGGGACAGCGTCACCCTGAGCCAGCTGTGCCCCCTGCCAGAGCCCCCAGGGCCGGGCAGCTGCTCCCAGCCCTGTGCTCTGCAGAGGGAACTGGGCCCGGGGCTGCAGAGCTGCCCCACGGCTCTGCTGCAGCTCTGCCTGCACAGGAGGGGCTGCACGCCTTGGAGCCCCGGCCCTGAGGGCAGAGGCTGGGCTGGGGCACAGGAGGGAGGGGGCTTGTTCAGAGGAAGGGGCTGCACTGGAGGGGAACCTGTGGGCATCTCTAAACTCTCCCTGCCACAACATTTCTGTGTTTTATTTGCTCTTATTGCCTGATATTCTCTCTGCTTCCTGGTGATTTTCCCTCCTGCAGGTGTTTCCCTGTGCCTGATCTCTCCCTTCTAGCACTCACAAACCCCAAATCTCTGTGCACTCTCCTTGGCCCTACAGAACCCTGCCTGTTTGCAGGGCACTGGCTGGGGGCAGGTTCTGTTTGCAGCTTGGAGAAAGGACAGCTCAGACTGAGCCTGATGGCTCCAGCAAAAGTAATGTCGTTGCTGTCCACGGGCAGAGGAGTGGCTGAAAGCACATTAGGGACCTCCTGTGAACCTATTGATCACTAAAAGTAACAGTTCAGATGTCTCAGGTACTTGTCAAAATTCATAATCATCCTTTAATATTTATAACCCCTCCCCGCCATTCTCCAATAGTAGGAAACTGAATACACTCTTAGGAAATTTCCTCATTTTTATCAAAATCCTTGTCTTGGAAATATTCTGTGACTGATCAGAACCCGTCAGTACATCAGAACTTCATGAGCATTTCACCTCCCCTACACCAGAAATACCCAGAGTTGTACTCACAGAGTCTGTAGGCGTTGGGATGTCCCAGCTTTAGGAGATCACTCCAGGAACTGCAGCTGCATTGTCCTGCAGCCAGAGGTTCCTGTGCCAAGGGCTGGCAGTGATTCTGCCCCAGGCACTTCTCAGCACCTTCCCAGCCCTGACTGATTGAAGCTCTCTGTGCCTCTGTGCTGTGCCCGGGGTGGCTGCAGGCAGTGCCCCAGCCCTGCTGGGCTGGCAGAAGAGCTGCTCATCAAGAGAAATGTGCTTTTGAAGCTCTTCTTGGTTACCAGGAGCTGCCTCTGTGCCAGGAGCCCAGCCCAGCTCAGCAGCACAGACACAGCACCAGGACTTTAATGAGCCTCTGGGGCTTTGTGCTCAGGCCCTGAGCATTAGTCCCTGAGAGGGAGCTGAAGAAACCTCTCCAGAACTCCAAGTCAGAATCCAACTCCAAAGTTTCTTGAAGTTTTAATGGGTCCCACTGAGGGACGCAACTGAGAAAGTGTCCCCAGGCAGAGCAGAGAACTGGAGGCAGTGATGACAGGTGGGGACAAAGAGAAGCCAGGTCTTGGTGCCCTGGGGCACAGCAGGGTCTGTGCCACCAACGGCTGTGAGAAGACACCTTGTCCTGAGGCCCTGGGGCCTCCTGGCACAGCCCCAGCCAGGCTGGGCACTGTCAGCCCCTTGTCCTGCCCTCAGCATCCCCCCCTAGCCCACATCCCAGTGGCCTCAAGGATCTGCTGGAAGGAGTCCCTGGGGAGCCTTGCTCAGGAATGGCCCTGGGGGCTCCTTAATGCTCCCTGCAGGGACTGCAGGGTTTTCAAAGGACTTTGGGTTTGGCTTTTGCCTTGGAGTCTCTGAGAGGTTTGTGCAATCATGGCCTCCAATTATCTGCTGTAATTAGTCCCTGGAGAGGCTTTGTCAGTAACAACACTCAGCAGGGCTCATTAATGCTTTGGGGTACTTCAGTTTTTTTAAGGTACTTGGTGTTTCCCTTTTGATACAGACTCTGGGAGAGGTTTGTGCAATCATGGCCCCAATTCTCTGCTTTAACAAGTCTCTTGAGAGCTTTGTACTGACAATCAGTGGGGCTCATTAATACTTTGAGATACTCAAGGTTTTTAAGGTACTTTGGATTTTCTTTTCCACACTGAGTCTCTGAGAGTTTTTTGTGCCATTCTGGCCTCCAATTCTGTCCTCCAAGGAGTCCATGAGGAGCCTCTGTTGGAATGGACCTCAGTGGGAGCCATGAATGCCTTGAGACACTTTGGGGTTTTCTTCTGACTGTGACTCCTGGAAAGGTTTGTGCAATCTCCTCTCAGGCCCTGAGGTTCCAGGGCTCAGCTCCAAATGCACAGTGAGGCGCATGAGGATCAAGCAAATCCTGACAAACCATGGCTCTGCCTTGATTTCCCTCTGCTCTCATGGAGCTCATCAGGACGCTGTCTGTAGTGGTTTTTGTTTGCTAATTTGAGATTTCTTGGAGAATGCAGCAATGATTGTGGTGGGTCCAGTGTTGGCTATATACCAGTACACTCACTAGATTATACTTATTTCCTGCTGTGAGGTAGGATTAGGAGAAAGGCAAAGTAGGCTCAAAATTTTAAAAGGGTGTAAAGAAAAGTTTATTACCAGTAACTAGAAGAAAGAGTAATATGAATGCGAAAAAAACTTTTGGAACACTTCTCCTCTCCCTGCAAGCTTTTCTTTCTTACTGACAATGCAAAGAGACAAAACCTAAAATTTTCATTCACTTTGCCACCTCTAGAATAGTTTTTCTTCAGTTCATGTAGGGAAAGGAGTCTCTCTTTCATGCTATGGAAGCTTTACAAGAAAACATGTTTCTCATGGCTCTCAATTCCCATGAATAGCAGCCACCCAGAAAATCTGCAATTGTGAAGTCCCTCCCATTTTTTCACATCTTTTTCCACATCTGTGTTTATGGGCCATGTTAGTTTACGGGGTATTAGTTTAAAGATGAGCTGTTTAGGAGCAAAGGTTCTCTTCAGCCATTTCTGAAATAATCTTAATCTCTACAAACAGAGGTCTTCTCTTCATGAGGCACAGGGTCTCATCACTTGTCTCTCTTTCTCTGTTCAAACTTCTCATGGGATCATAGTACTTCAAGGTTTGCTTACTTTAGCATGGAGGTTTTTGCTGAATAAGTCATCTTCCCATGCTTTTCAATGCCTTACAGGGAAAAAGAGAGTCTGATGTATCAATTACATCCTTCTCCATTGCTTTACAAGTGGATTTCAGCCCCAAGATCAAGACATCTCCTCATCCCTCCTATCTGGGGCTCAGCTTCCACTTCACCGACCTCCATGTCTTTGTGCTGCTCATGTATGTATCTGCACTTTGTCCTTTTCTCTCCCTCGAGGGAGGATGGAAGCACTGAAAGAGTTCATATCTCACCCGGGGTCTGCAGATGGTTCCGTGACCCTGGCCGGGCTCGGTGCTTGCGGCGGAGCTGTTTTATGATGGAGGTTTCTGCAGCGGCTGCACTGGGGCTGTGTCAGGATGGGCCGCGCTGGGGCAGGGCCAGGATCTCAGCAGCCAGGCCAGAACACAGCAGCAGCAGCACACTGGGAACCGTTGGCTTCTCCTCCCCTTGCCCGGGGCTTGCGGGTGAACCCCAATGGTGGCACAATCTTGGCCGAGCCGGCCCGGCCCGGGGCTGCTCCTGGGGCCCAGCGGATCCTGGCTGGGCCCGGGCTGGCGGCAGGGCAGGGCTCAGCAGTGCCCAGATGGTCACAACTGCAGCCATGGCCCGGCCCGGCCTCGGCCCCGCGGCCTCCCCTGCCCTGCCCGGCAGCCGATGGGGCCTGGCAGGGTCTCTGGGAAGGGGCCCGGCCCCACGGCAGGAGCCGCCCGGCCCGGCCTCGCTGAGACGGGGACCGGGTCGGCCTTGTTACCTCTTTGCCGGCCAGAAGGGAAAGAGACCCTCTGTCCTGGTTTGAAAAGGAAGTGAGTTTTCTGAGATGCTGTGGTTAAACCAATAGGTGCCCAGATTTGAATATTGGCACTTGGTGTGGCCACTGAAGACATGGATACGCCTCTGAGAACACAGGGGGTTAAAACCTGCCAAGAAAACTTTCTTTTGGTTCTGGTGGGTGAAAGAAAGCTATGTTGTTAGCTTTTTCTGCTATTTGAAATATTCCTGATTGTTGGATCCAAATTATTCCTAATTGCTGTAAGTTTCTTGTCCACTGCATGTATTATTTTGCTATGATGTTTCATCATACTCATAACAAAAGACATGCGTCTCATTCTTAAAAAATAAAAAAGTAGAGGAATGAACGCCTTAAGAACATTCAAGTAATGCAATATGTACATGAGAAATTTGGACAACTAATAATTTTGAATAATGCAATATTTACATGAGAAATTTGGAAAACAGATCATCACATCTAAATCCCAATAGGCTGTGTCACAGTGAAGCCTGATTAATTCATTAACTTCAGGAGAAGATGTGCCTGTGTTTTATCATCAGCAGTTCAAAGCAGTCACCTGTTCCTTCCATCAGATACTGATCAGTTCTGAAAAAACGAGGCCCAGTGAAAGGAGAAATAACCTCATCACCTTGCAGCCTTTGTGGCCAGAGCAGGAGCAGGAGGAGGACTGCCAAGACATGGCTGTGGCTGGAAACTGACGGAGGCAATTTGCCAACAAAAGCCTCATGGCATCCTCACGGTACAGTGCTCCTACGAACCTTCTGCAGGTATTCCCTGTTCCAGCACCCAGGAGGACATTCAGTGATGTCAAAGATCAGCATTTCCAGCTCATAGACTTTCTCATCCTTCTCAACTAATTGGAAACAATGGTCATTTCTTTTCATTTCCCTAAGAGACATTGGACATTATTCTTTTGTTTTCTCATGCTGC
>NW_026992564.1:0-52520 GCF_028769735.1 Zonotrichia leucophrys gambelii
GAGGAGGCTGTGAGGAACAGGAAGGATCCCCGGGACACCCAGGCAGGTGAGGAGGAAGTCAGTGCCCCTTTCCCCCTCTCTCCTGCTCCATCTCCCAGCCCAGCATGGCCCCCGGCTGCAGGACAGCCCCGGTGCCAACCCCGTCCTGCTGGGGATGCACTGGGGGGATCTCCTTCCCCTTCCTGTGGCACGGAGGCAAATCCCATCCTGTCCTTGTCCTTCCTCCCCCAGGGAAGGAGCTGAGGATGAAGTCCAGGGAGGACAAATCTCCACAGCAGAACCTTGTGGAAGAGACCATTTTGAGTGACTCCAGGGCACAGGAATCCAATGGGGAGGAAAAGTCACAGAGATCCCACATGAGGAGGGGCTCCAAACCCAGCCCAGGTGCTCTGAGGAGGAAAGACCCACCCTGGGCCAGGAAGGTGGACAGAGCTTCAGCCAGAGCTCAGAGCTGGTGGCCCATGAGCAGCTTCATCATGGGGAGAAGGCCCACAAGTGCTTGGACTGTGGGAAGAGCTTCAGCAGAGCAGCACCCTCATCAGCCACCAGCACATCCACAATGGAGAGAGGCCCTACAAGTGTCCCCAGTGTAGGAAGAGGTTTCAGACCAGCTCCAGTCTCCTCCTGCATGAGCGCATTCACACGGATGAGAGGCCCTTCCACTGCCCCGACTGCGCGAAGGGATTCAAGCACAACTCCACCCTCGTCACCCACCGGCGCCTCTATGCTGGGGAGAGGCCCTACGAGTTTCCCCAGTGTGGGAAGAGCTTCACCAACAGCTCTCCCTTGACCAGACACCAACGGAGGCACCAGTAAGGGAAGCCCGGGAAATGCTCCAATTGCAGGAAGAGCTTCATGCACCACTCCAGCTTCATCCCCCATGGGAGGATCCACGTTGGGCAGAGCCCTGGTGACCCACATTCAGTGATCTGTGCTGGGAGGACACCTGGCTGGTTATTCTTTTGGTTTGGCCCCAATTTCCTCTTGATTTTTCTTTATCACTTAAAACCATCTGAAATAGGACTAAAAAGAAAGAAATTTATCAAAAATATATAAAGTTCCATCAGTTAACAATTACTTGACCAGGAATTTATGGGTTTGGGACATATTCTGGAAGATTTGTGGATTCTTGGGGGATTTCAGCAAATGTTCTCCATATCCTTGCACTCCAGAATTCAAGACAGGTTGGTATGTCACCTCAAAATGATTCAATCCCATTGAAAACACCTCAATTTTACCCCAAAATTGCTCAATCCATGTAAATACGCCTTATTCTCACCTAAGAAAAACTCAGTCCCATGCCAAATCTACTTGATTCCACAGTCTCCAGGGTGAAATGGGATTGGAAGGAGATTGGGAGAAGTGGGATCCAAATTTGAGGGTGTGGGATTCAGAATGTGTAGGTCTGGGTGCATGTGATCTATTTTGATAGTAAATGAAACTTTCAGAACTATTGATTTCTATCCCATTCCTTTTCAGTCAGTTCTGGTCTGTTTTTCAGAGTGCCACCTTCTCAGCTTATTGTGTTTGTGTCCTCCTTTCTCTCCTGCCTCTCTTTCCCTGCTCTGTTTCTCTTTCAGTGACTCTCTTGACCCAGGGCAGATCCCACCAACGACCCTGCCCTGATTTAATTCCCAATCCAGGAGCTACAACAACCATGGATGAAGTTATGAAGGCTGGCAGTGAAATGTCACTGTAAGATCTTGCTCCACTTGGCCTTTGGCTCCTTCTTAAGAGCTTTGCCTCCCAGGGCAGGAACATCTTTTCCTGGCTGGGAACTGCCATTCCAGCCCCTGGGACAGGGTGCCGTGGATCTCAGAGGGGCATTCCCGAGGCTCCCAGGGAGCTGCTCCTGCCGTGCCTCCCAAGGAGCTGTGCAGGGCCAGGGCACAAGGTCCAGCAGCTCTGTTGGTTCTGCAGTGCCACAAGGGCCCCTGGTTCCATGAGTTTCCCTACTGCCAACAGTGGTTCCTTGGTTCCCATGATGCCCTGCTGTGTCACCATGGATATTTGGTGCCCTGAAGTTCTTCAGTGTCACAATGGCCTCCCTCACTCCATGAGCTTCCACAGTGTCCAAATGGCCTCCTTGGATGGGCAGTGTCACCATGGACCATTGGCTCCATGCAGCCCCACTGGGTCACATGGACACCTTGGTTCCATGAGGTTCTTTCTGGGGGTGTCTCCATGGTCTCCTTGGATCCACAGTGTCACAATGGACCACTGGATCCACGTGGCCCTGCTGTGTCACCATGGCCCCTTTGTTCCATGAGACCCCAGTGTCACAACTGGCTCCTTGCTTCCACGTCACCCCCTCAGTGTCCATATGGCCCCTTCGTTCCATGAGGAAGACAAAAGTTTTGTAGAAACATTGAGCAAATCCTGCTGAACACAGCTGGGAACCTGTGTTTGCATTCAAGAGAGAGGCTAAAGGTCAGGATGGCACCAGCAGCTTCCATCTGCAACAGAGTTCCAGGGAAAGGACAGGGATAGAGAATTCAGCTGGAATACTCAGAGAATTCTGGTTCCAGAGATCATTTCTGCTCACACTGTCCCTTGTAGAAAGGTGACACCATTCCAGGAAGCCTGGACTGAGCAGGTGGTTCCTGAGTGGGGTTTGTTGTTTCAAAAACCTGCTCAGGCTTTTCCATTCTTTCCTTTCCCACAGGAAAACTTCTCCTGGGCCTGTGTGTGGGCAGAGCCCTGACGAGAGCAGGTGGGACATGGTGCAATGGGCTGGGACATGGAGCTGCAGAGCTCAGGCGAAAAGGTTCTGGTGCAGGGCACAGGGATGTCAGTGCCAGGTGGGCCAATGTCAGACATGGTGAGGCAGGGGGTGAGGAGCAGCTTGTCCAAACAGGGTCAGCCCTCAAGGGGCTCATTCTTCTCTGTGCCCAGACCTCCTAAGGAGACATTCAGCATCAAGGTTACCTGGGGAATGCTTCTATCAGCTCTTCTCTGAACTGGGAAAAAAAAAAAAAAATACTCACTTGATTAAAGAAAAATTTTCATGAGGTGCATTTTTATATCTTCATCCTTAAAGGAAGTCCAAACTGACTCCAATCATCTGCACAAGCCCTGGAGACTTGAAGATTTGGATTTGGGGCTGGGTCCAGGACCCTCAGGTGCTGAGAGAAGGCTGAAGAAAGTGCTCAAGGAGTCAGAAGCAAAACTCCAAGTGCCTTGGAGCATGGCTGGGCCCCAGTGAGGGCAGGGAGTGCCAAAGGCTGCCCAGGGCCTGGTGAGAGCAGATCCTTGAGGCCAGGATTGCAGGCAGCCAAAGGCTCTGAGCAGGGAACTGCAATGCTGAGCAAGGCCTGGGCTGGCTGGGGGAACAGAAAGGCCAAGCCCTGAGCCCAGCCTGGGACAGCAGGGCCTGTCCCTCACGGGTGGCTCGGGGCTGTTTGTGGGGCAGTGGGATGTGAGGGGCAGCAAGGACAAATGTCATAAACCTGTGTGACACTCCAGATCCTCATGGAACCAATGGGCCAGTGGGACACAGTGGGAAGTTGTGGAACCAAGGGGATCATTGTGGCACTGTTGGGGCCCATGGAAACAAGGGGCCAGTGTGACACTGTGGGGCCTCATGGAAACAAGAGACCATTGTGAGCCTGCAGGGCTGGAACATCCCAGAACACTGAAATGCTGGGGATAACCAAAGGTTCCTTGACTTGAGTTTGGTGCACAGGAGAAACACCAACCAGATATTCTCAACACAGACAGATGCTAAAGAATACTCTTAATAGCAAGGGTTTCCCACAAGGATCATCAAGTCCAGCTCTTAAGTGAATGGCCCACTCAGGAATTGAACCCACAGCCTCAGTGATACCAGCACCATGCCCTAACCAACTGAGCTAAGAGGTCAAAATTACACAAAATTTTACTGGCAAAATAGAGACAATCAAGGAACTTGGGCTAAGCATTTAATACAACATCCACTTCAACATAAAACTCTTATCAAAGCATTACCGTCATTTACTCAGCCCATTTAACCTAAAAACATTTACCCTTAAGATGTTAAGTTAGCCAAAAATATTCCAGGTAAGTAGGATTAGAAGAAGAAATAGAGAACAGAAAGACAGAAGATCTACAGAAAGACACACACATAGGTGCCAAGTGCTGGGGTTCCAGCATTGCCAACAGAGGAACCCCATTAGAAGGCAGGATCCAGACCACAGGCTGGCCTCGTGCTCCGGCTTTTAACCCCGTGGGCCTTCATGGGCCTGCCCCTGGGGTGGGACTGCCAGTCACTTGCCCAGTCAGAGTAGCACCAGCTCTGCCTGTTGTATTATTGATTGGCAGCTCTGCCAATCAGCAGAAAGTTGTAGCATTGTGTGTGTTTTATATGGGTTATTGTAAAGCTGGTTAGTTTTTATAAGCTAAGATTTTCGTTTGACCCTCAGTTCCCCCCACGTTCTCCCTCCTAATGGTTTGTTCCTCCCACCTGTTACCTGTCAATCATTGTAACCATCTCCTCTATGTCGAGAATCTTTTATGTCAATCATTCCTCACCTAGCATATGATTTTTCTCCCAAGCCTCTTCCCTCCCCTTGGCCCTTCCTATTGGTTTAGTTGTGTCTCTCGCTCCTCCCCTGGGCTTTGTTCATTGGTCCCTCGTGTCTCCTTCCATTACCCCCTTCCCCTTTTTAAATGCCTCCCTAACGGCTTTTTCCTGACACCGTCACTGGCCCCGCCTGGGTCAAATAAAGCGCCATGGCATCCACACGCATGTCCGCTCCTTCATTCCTTTACCGCAGTTCTTCGCAGTCCTGCTCTCGCCTGCATCACCACGCCGCAGACGGAGCCACTACTCGGGATTCTCATGGAGAACCTGGGAGTGGCAGGACTCGTAGTCTCGACCAGTCACTCCGAGAGCGGCTAACCGACCTGTCAGCTCCAGTGGCCACAGAAGCAAGTCTGTGAAAGTTACCACTCCTCCTGCTGTGTGATTGACAGCTCTGCCAGGGCTGGCCTGGGGGCAGGGCTCTGTCCCACCACAAACCAAGGCCTGACCCAGCCCTGGCCCCACACGGGCATTCCGAGCATCTCAAGGTGTCCCGGGACATCGATCTCATCCAGCCTCTGACAGTGACCACGGTGACACTACAGAACCTCATGGAACCATAGGTCAGTTGTGACAATGGAGATCCAAGGAAACTATGGTGAGACTGTGGAATCCAGGAATCACGGAATCAAGGAAACCATTGTGCAAATCATGGGCCCTATGGAAGCAAGGATCAGTGATCAAACTGAGGTTTGATTGTAATTGATTTAAAATAGAAACAAGGAGCCATTGTTTCACAGCAGGTCTGCGTGGGACCAATGGACCCTTGTGACTCTGTTGGGGCTCATGAAACCAAGAAGCCATTGTGACATTGCAAGACTTCATGCAATCAAGGAGAATACAGTATGGGGTGGTAGTATGGGGACCCATGAAATCAAGGGAGCATGGAACAGGTCTGCTTGCTTTGGCCTCCTGGGGACTGTCTGAGCGGTCCCCCTGAATTTGGCACGCCAAGGGCCACTTCTCATCTGACTGTGAAGCACTGGGGCTCTGGGTTTTCCTTTCTATGGAAAAGAACAGTCTTTCTTGTCTAGGCTCCAATGGCCAAAATTAGGATTCAACCTCTAAAATTCCCTATATCCAAGGGTTACTCCCAAACAAAATTTGCCAATACAATCAATTCTGGCTAGCCTCAGCCTCTCGGGACTGCCTCTCATATGACCCGGGGCTCGGTTCTTTCCTTCCTATGGAGACCACTTTGACACTGCAGGGCATTTTTGAGCAAAAGGGCATTGTTACACTGTAGGAACTTGTGGAACCACGGGGATCATTGTGACACTGCGGAGCACCATGGAGCCAAGGGACCACTGTGACACTGTGGGGCCTCATGGAACCAAGGACATCTTTGTGTCTCTCTTGGGCTACATGGTCCCAAGGGCCCAGTGTGAAGCAGCAGGGCTTTGTGGAACCAAGAGGCCATTGCTGCATTTCAGGGCCTCATGGAGCCAAAGGGCTCTTGTGATCCTGCGGGGCGCTGTGGATCCATGGAGAGCATTGTGACATTGTAAGGCCCCATGGAATCATGGAGACCATTGTGACACTGTGGGGCCCCATGGAACCAAAGGAACATTGTGACCCTGCAGGGTCCCATGCTTCCATGAGGCTATTCTCACACTATGGGAAGTTGTGGATTCAGGGAAATCATTGTTGTAGTACTGAGCCCCAATGGAACCAAGGGGCAATGGTGACACAGCAAGGCTTCATGGAACCCAAAGGCCATTAGGACACTGTGGGGCCTTGTGGAACTATGGAGACCATTAAGATCCTTAAGGACTTGACTAAGCAAGGGGCCATTATGACACCTTAGGGCATCATGGAAGCAAGAAAACCATTGTGACACTGCAGGGCCCTGTGGAACCAAGGGAACATGAAATAGGTGTGGCTGCCTTGGTTTCCCTGGGGTCACCTGACAGGTTTGGCTGACCTTGAAATGTTGAAGGCCACTCCCATCTGCCCCTGAAACACTGGGGCTCTGGGCTCTTCTTTTTATGGAAAAGAACTGTCCATTTTTTCCAGGTATCCATGGTCAAAATTTGGATTCCACCTCCAAATTTCTGTGTATACAAGTATTCCTGCCAGACAAGTTGCCAGGACAGACAAGTCTGGCTCATCTTTGACTCCTGAGGGGCAGCACTCACCTGTTCTCCACACACTGGAAAGGGCTCTCTGCTTTTCTTTTTATGAAGAAATCCCCATCCCTCTTCTCCAGGCACAAATGTTTTAAATTAGGACTCCACATTCATATTTCAAATATCCAGGAGTTGCTCCAAGCAAACCTGCCAGGACAGACAGGTCTTGCCTTGGTGGTTGCCATTCATCAGCTCCTGAAACATGGGGGCTCTGTGGTTTCCTTCCTATAGAGACCAATGTGACATTTGGGAGCCTTGTGAAATGAAGGGGCCATTGTGACACTGCAGAGCACCGTGGATCCAAGGGACCATTGTGACACTGTGGAGCCTCGTGGAAGCCAGGACATCTTTGTGGCTCTGTTGGTCTGCATGGTCCCAAGGCACCAGAGTAAAGCAGCGATATGGGAGTTAGCCCAGCTGTAACTCAGAGTCAGTCAGATTTTACCCCAGAAGTATTGGGCGTGATTTTAAGCCCTGGGAATCATTTGTTTAACTTAGGGTGAGTTTGAGAGTTCCCCCATAAGCCTTTAGTGTTGTTATGCTAAGTTGTCCAAGTTCTCCTCCTCTATTGGTTACTTGTTTCCCCTATATGGTTATTGTTCTAGAGTGTTCTACCCTCAAGTTTATATATTGTTTCTTCGCCTTTATCTCAGGTCTTTGAATCCCACCCCTTGTACTGTGCTGGACTTCTCCATGTTTATTGTTTTTCACCCTGCTATTAAAGTTTTTTTTGACAACTCCATTGATCCTGCTTGTAGGATCACTGGGGACTAGGACGGTTGGGACGGACAGAGACAACAGATGTCTGAAGCCAGGTCTTGGAACTTGTGGTTTATTGCAAAGGGTGTGGGTGCAGGGGCCTTGTTTGGAGCTGCCAGCCACAGCGCAGAGCAGGCCCAAAAGAGGAGCTCGAAAGAGGCGCCAAAAATGGATGCCAGAAAGAGGAGGGGCGTTCCTGTTACAATACAATAAATCTTCTGTGCTGCATATTCTAATTTTCACTAAACAATATAATACAAGATACAAATCTTATAGCATTTGCAAACAGCCTATTAGAATCATTACATTACCATACTGTGTTACATTTTATACCATAAAAACTACTCTCTGGACCCCTTCTGCCAAACTAGTAGAGTCTGCTCTGACCCTTGGACCTGTCTGCAAGCAGGAGGTATTGTTTCATCAAAAGGGGATTACCTTCAGCCGGCCATACTATTGTTTTGTATTTGTTCAGTAACTAAGGCTTGGTATCTCAAAGCTTGCTTTCATTTCAATCTCGCTTATAGTTTCCATATTCTCAAATTCTTTTGCCAGGCAATCATATTTATAAGGCTTTTCTGTTTCATCTTCCCCAGCATCTGCTGCTTTTCATTTTCACCACCCTTGCCCTGAAGTTGGGGAACCAGAATGGTTTGTCACAGCCAACCTCGTTGAGACCCTTGGCGCCCAAACCTTGAGACCCTGATATTCAGTCATGTCAGCTGAGGTAAGTTGATGGATAGGCCAGCGCTGCCCGGGATTTTTGATTGTACTGGGCCAGAAGATTCATCATTGCTTCGAGGGACCTTGGCCAGGATCCACAGGGACAACGATGGTCTCACCTGCGTAGGATTGCAGGTGGGTTTGGGGAAATGCAGGACAATTATCACCATTTTGCCACTGTGTTTTTACAATACGCATCCACATCCAATAATTGATTTGAAGTGTTCCAGTGGTTGTTCCACCTGAGGCGGAGAAAGAGAAAAATGGACAGCCGGATTCCCAAAGTAGAAAGGAGCATACAGGGATGCTTTAAGTTAATTCTCACGGATCATGCCCAAATATATTCAAAGAACCAATTAAAATCAATCATGAAGTGGATCATTAAAAATTTTCCAGATACCCCTGACCCTTACCGTCCTCCCTCCATCTTGGCTCCTCCACTTCCATCTACCACAACTATCTCTTCTGCCCTGAATGAAGCTCCAGACTCCACCCCACAACTGCGGGTCACGCCCCGCCTTTCAATCATTCCATCTCCATCCTAGGCCATGCCTCCAGAAGGCCAGCCTGGAAGTCTGCCATCCTAGATAAAGTCCCTTCCTCCCCAACACCTGACAAAATGGTAGTGCCCTTTGCCTCTGCCTCCAGAAACAAAATAACCCCAGGATCAAAGATACTAAACCTCACTGTCACACTACTTCTAATCTGAATGTTTCTGCTCTGAGTTATTCTTCCTCCCCAGAGGACAGTTTGGACTCTTCAGAGCCACCTCACCCCTCAACCCCAGAAGATCCCTGGGAAAAGAAGAAGACTGGAAAATAGTCTCGAAATTCCACATTGCCCTGGTATGTTATGAAAGTAGGGGGCAGAATCCCAGCTATCAGCCATTGGTTTACAAGGAAATCAAGGATCTGTGTAGGGCAGTTAAAGACCATAGAAAAGACTTAGCTTGTTTTAATGGACAAATGAGGGCCATGTTTACAGCACATCTTAACTCCCTATGACTTAAAAAATATTATGATATGACCATGTTCTTGTCACCTACAGAATACACCCTGTGGGAAGGGAGACGAAGTGTTTACTTAATCAATTAATTGCAGACTATGCTAATAATGAGGCAAGGGTAGAATTGACAATCAACCATCTAGCTGGAGAAGGACAACACAGCCTACCAGATGATCAAGCAGCAAGTATCCTCAGAGAAGTATTGCATGATATCAAAGAGATGGTTTTGAAAGCTTTAATTCAGGTATTGGATGGTAGCATCCCCAGTGTGGACTACCTTGGGTGGCTGCAGCTAAAGCTTTAGGACAATCAGACCATCTTGGGTGCCTGTTAAGTAAGCAAAGCAATGCTACCTCCCTCACATTGAGTGACCTGCTCTCAGACATAGAGGCCATCGGACATACTACCTTGCAGAACAGTGATAAAGTTTTTACTCTAGGCACATGGGCATGGCTGTGTAGACTCTGAGGGCATGTGTTTCATGAACCTCTCCAGCCACAGTGAGTCAATCCACAAGAGCATTCAGGTACTGAATGAAGAGTTCAAGAAGCTTCAAGTGGAAAACAAAGACTCGTTCATTCCAATGCAAGGGACTAAAGGGTTGGATGATGTCTAGCTAAAACAGGACATTTAACTCTCTTAGTGGTTGTTCCTGTATTGTTAATTTTCCCATCTTTTTTTGGATGCTTTTTGAAAGTCTTACAAAATTCTTTCAGTTCCATCTTTGCTGTAAAACAGAAAGGAGGAAGATACCCAACACAGGCTCCTCATGGACTCCTTGGAAGACAGAATTGGAGGCCAGGATGGCACAAAAAACTCTCTGAGACTCAGTGTGGGAAGAAAAAATCCTTAAAGTACCTAAAAGTATTCTGAAATCCAAAAAGTATTTTAAAAACCTCGAGTATCTCAAGGCAATAATGAGCACCACTGAGTGTCAGTACAAAGCTCTCCAGGGACTCATTAAAGCCGATAATTGGGGCCATGATTGCACAAACCTCTCACAGAGCCTGTATCAAAAGGGAAACACCAAGTACCTTAAAATAACTGAAGTACCTTGAAGCATTAATGAGTCCCACTGAGTATTGTTACTGATAAAGGCTCCCCAGGGACTTATTAAAACACAAAATTGGAGGCCATGATTGCACAAACCTCTCAGAGACTCAAAGGCAAAAGCCAAACCCAAAGTCCTTTGAAAAGTCTTCAGTCCCTACAGGGAGCATTAAGGATTCCCTAGGGCCCTTCCTGAGCAAGGCTCCCCAGGGACTCCTTCCAGCAGATCCTTGAGGCCACTGGGATGTGGGCTAGGGGCGGATGCTGAGGGCAGGACAAGGGGCTGACAGTGCCCAGCCTGGCTGGGGCTGTGCCAGGAGGCCCCAGGGCCTCAGGACAAGGTGTCTCCTCACAGCCCTTGGTGGCACAGACACTGCTGTGCCCAAGGACACCAAGACTTGGCTTCTCTTTGTCCCCACCTGTCATCACTGCCTCCAGTTCTCTGCTCTGCCTGGGGCCTGGGGACAATTTCTCCATTGTGTCCCTCAGTGGGACCCATTAAAAGTCCAAGAAACTTTGGAGTTGGATTCTGACTTGGAGTTCTGGAGAGGTTTCTTCAGCTCCCTCTCAGGAACTGATGGTCAGGGCCTCAGCACAAAGCCCCAGAGGCTCATTAAAGTCCTTGTGCTGTGTCTGTGCTGCTGAGCTGGGCTGGGCTCCTGGCACAGAGGCAGCTCCTGGTAACCAAGAAGAGCTTCAAAAGCACATTTCTCTTGATGAGCAGCTCTTCTGCCAGCCCAGCAGGGCTGGGGCACTGCCTGCAGCCACCCTGGGCACAGCACAGAGGCACAGAGAGCTTCAATCAGTCAGGGCTGGGAAGGTGCTGAGAAGTGCCTGGGGCACAATCACTGCCAGCCCTAGGCACAGGAACCTCTGGCTGCAGGACAATGCAGCTGCAGCTCCTGGAGCCATCTCCTGCAGCTGGAACATCCCAATGCCTACAGACTCTGTGAGTACAACTCTGGGTATGTCTTGTGCAGGGGAGGTGAAATGCTTATTAAGGTCTGGCATGCTGAGGGGTTCTGATCAGTCATAGAATATTTTCAAAATAATGAATTTAACAAAAATGAGGACTTCTATAATAACTAAGTAGGTATTCAGTTTCCTACTATTGGAGAATGGTAGCCAAGAGGAGATAAATAATAAAGCTTGCTTATGAATTATTTTTATTAATTCTGACAAATGCCAGAAACATCTGAACTGTTACTTTTACTGATCAATAGGTTCACAGGAGATCCCTAATGTGCTTGCAGCCACTCTGCCCATGGACAGCACCAGCATCACTTTTACTCTTAACCATCAGGCTCAGTCTGAGCTGTCCTTTCTCCAAGCTGCAAATAGAACCTGCCTCCAGCCAGTGCCCTGCAAACAGGCAGGATTCTGTCAGGCCAAGGAGAGTGCACAGAGATTTGGGTTTCTCTGAGTGCTGGCAGGGGAGATCAGGCACAGGGAAACACCTGCAGGAAGAAAATCTCCAGGAAGCAGAGAGAAGAGCAGGCAATGAGAGAAAACAAAACCCAGCAATGCTGTAGCAGGGAGAGTTTAGAGATGTCCACAGGATCACTTCCAGTGCAGCCCCTCCCTCTGAACAAGCCCCCTCCCTCCTGTGCCCCAGCCCAGCCTCTGCCCTCAGGGCCGGGGCTCCAAGGCGTGCAGCCCCTCCTGTGCAGGCAGAGCTGCAGCAGAGCCGTGGGGCAGCTCTGCAGCCCCGGGCCCAGTTCCCTCTGCAGAGCACAGGGCTGGGAGCAGCTGCCCGGCCCTGGGGGCTCTGGCAGGGGGCACAGCTGGCTCAGGGTGACGCTGTCCCCAGTGCCCGGCTCTGGGCAATGCTGTCAGTGCAGCCAGGGAAGGAGCTGCATCTCCCTTAATCCAATGCCATCATAAGGACACTTGGAAGTGTCCCTGAGATTTCAGTCCAGGCTGGGAGCTCCAATCCAGGGCTCAAACCTGTCCTAGAGCCTCTCTGTGTTATCTGAAAACCCCAGGGTGAGGCACAGAAGTTCTAGGTTGAGAAAATGCCTTGGGTTGGTGAAATGAGCCCTGTGTGCCCTTGGGTGCAAATGTGGGGCTGAGACTATAAGAAGGGGATGGACATTTGGTGGACTGTGGGGGATCCATCTGCTCTCAGCAGTGTCAGGATGGTTTTTAAAGGAAACATCAGAGCATTATCATCCTCTGTCTGAGAATGCTGAAAGCGCACAAAACCTGGGACATGACTTGGAGACAGAGCACCTCCCCTCACTCTCCACTCACCACCTTGCCTCAGACAACTCACTCTGTTCTCCCTGATGGCTGCAGAAATGCTGAGAGTTTCTGACATCCAAAGATAGTCAGCAGGAGAAAGGGGAGTATAAAAACTCAAGAATATTTAAACAGACTTTCCCATTCCTGGGGGTGCAGAAGTTAACAGGGCCTTCTGTGTTAACAGGGTTTCAAAGTGGAACACGAGGACAGGTCCCTGTCCTCCTCCCACATCTGCATAGCAATGTTGAATTATAAAAACACTGTATGTAGTTGCCCTGAACCTGAAGTCCCACTCAGGCACCAACAGGCAAGGCTCCCCACTTGGAGCTGAAGGAAAATCTGCTAGAAATTCAAAAGGGTGTCAGAGGGTAACCGGAGAAGGGTCTGTAGGAAAAGCCTTTGATTTTGCTGGAAGAAGTTCCTCCTAACCTGTCACTGACTTTTCTCCATGATCAGCTCCCCAAGTACACTCTCAGCAAATGTCCAACAGCAGCTCCATCCAACACTTCCTCCTGCTGGCATTGGCAGACACGCGGCAGCTGCAGCTCCTGCACTTCTGCCTCTTGCTGGGCATCTCCCTGGCTGCCCTCCTGGCCAACGGCCTCATCATCAGCGCCGTAGCCTGCGGCCACCACCTGCACACGCCCATGTTCTTCTTCCTGCTCAACCTGGCCCTCAGCGACCTGGGCATGATCTGCACCACTGTCCCCAAAGCCATGCACAATTCCCTCTGGGACACCAGGGACATCTCCTACACTGGATGTGCTGCACAGGTTTTCTTTTTTGTGTTCTATGGTGTAACAGAGCTTTACCTCCTGACCATCATGTGCTACGACCGCTACGTGTCCATCTGCAAACCCCTGCACTACGGGACCCTCCTGGGCAGCAGAGCTTGTGCCCACATGGCAGCAGCTGCCTGGGCCAGTGCCTTTCTCTATTCACTGCTGCACACAGCCAATACATTTTCCCTGCCCCTGTGCCATGGAAATGCCCTGGGGCAGTTCTTCTGTGAAATCCCACAGATCCTCAAGCTCTCCTGCTCCAAATCCTATCTCAGGGAACTTGGGCTCATTGCTGTAAGTGCCTGTTTGGTATTTGGCTGCTTTGTGTTCATTGTTTTCTCCTATGTGGAGATCTTCAGGGTTGTGCTGAGGATCCCCTCTGAGCAGGGACGGTACAAAGCCTTTTCCACCTGCCTTCCTCACCTGGCTGTGGTCTCTCTGTTCCTCAGCACTTCAGTGTTTGCTCACCTGAAACCCCTCTCCATCTCCTCCCCATCCCTGGATCTGGCCCTGTCAGTTCTGTACTCGGTGGTGCCTCCAGCCCTGAACCCCCTCATCTACAGCCTGAGGAATCAGGAGCTCAAGGCTGCAGTGTGGACACTGAGGACTGGATGGTTACAGAAACATTAAAGTGCTGTTCAATTTCTTCCAATCACTTCTAATAAAAGTCAATTTTGATAATTTTTGTTGGTTTGCTTGAATGGTTTTTTTTCTAATTTTTTAATATAGACAAAAAAGAAATGTAATTGTTTGTGCCATATCTCATTTTGTTTCTCTCCACCTTTCCTGTGGTCACAGACTGTGTCTATGAGGGGCGTTGCTCTCAGTGCCTTTAAATGAACTAAAGGACCTCCCAGCAAAGTTTTCTGCAGAGATGCCCTTTTGTTGCCTTCCCTGGAGCTGCAGCAGCAATGTCTGTGTGCAGAGCTGGGGACAGATCAGTGCTGGCCCAGCAGCTGTGCCCAGCAGCAGCAGCACTTGGTGTTGCCAGTGCTGCTGCCGTGGCCCTGCCCCGCTGCCCTGGTGGCCCTGGTGTTGCTGCAGGGCCTGAGTGCTCTCGGGGCCGGGCACAGCCCTGGGGGTGGCAGTGCCGGGGCTGCAGCAGGGACAGGCCATGGGCACTGCTGGGGCAGCGCTGATGCCTCAGCCCAGGCCCTGGGGGCTCCAGGCTCCTTGCCCAGGCTCTCTCAAGAACACACCCAGGCCAATGCTCAGCATAGAAATACCCCCGTGAGCAGCCCCAGGCTGGCTGTGTTGCAGGCTGGGGGCAAACAGCATGACTGGGGCTCTGCAAGGGCCCTGGGGCAGATGGGAAGGAGCAGCAGAGCAGGGGCTGATCCATCCCCAGTGCGCTGCACAGCCCAGGGCAGCGTCCCAGAGCGTCCTGATGGAGCTGCCAACAACATCCCCCCTCTGCAGCCCTGGCCTCTCCCCCAGCTCACACAGGTGCCCCATCCTTGCAGGCACAGACACGGCAGCACTGGCTCAGCAGCCCCTGTTTGCATTGCACACAGCAGGGGGAGCACCCCCATGCTGTTGGTGTGGGGACATGAACCTGAGGGAGCACAAATGCCATCAGCCCCTGGGGCCAGCAAGGGCTGGGGGACACCAGGGAAACCACTCAGCTTTGTCCTGGCCTCTGCAGTCAGCCAGAGAGTTTGTTCCCATCAGCTGGGAGCTTCCTGTCCCACTGCAGACGCTGTTGCTCAGAGCCAGGGCTGCCTAGCTGCCACCCCTCAATTGCCCTGACCATTTCCTCTGCTTCATCTTTGCTTTCTCTATTCTTCGTGATTCCAGTTTCTTCCTATTGCCCACCCCTGTTCCCTCCCCTGCAAACATCCCATCTCTGTTTTCCCTTTGCTCTCTGGCCCCACTCCTCATTGCAGTTCCTGACTTGGCACCATGGGAACGTCCCTAGGCGAGCAGGATCATCCTACAAGTGCTGCAGGAATTGTCTGCAGGCTCCTGCAGTGCCTGGTGCTGCTCCCTTGCCAGAGGCACCCCAGGCCAGGGGGGCACATCTGGGCTGCTGTGTCTGGCTCTGGGGCTCCCTGTTCTGGGCAGTGAGGAGGAGCTGCAGAGGCTCTGCAGGACTGACAGGATGGGCTTTGGGGCTGGCAGGAGAAGCTGAGGGACCTGGGCTGCTGTAGCTTCTCAAGAGGAGGCCTAGGGCTCATTGTGCAAGTGCTCCAAGGGGGGTTCCAGAGAATCCCAGAATCAGCAGGGTTGGGAAAGACCTTGGAGATCATCAAGTTAAACTGTGCCCTGGCACTGCCTTTTGTCCTCTGAGCCTCCTCCTCTCCAGGATAAACAACCCCAGCTCCCTCAGCCACTCCTCACAGGACTTGTGTTCCAGACCTCTCCCCAGTCTTGTTGCCCTTCTCTGGACACGCTCCAGCCCCTCCATGTCCTTCCTAAACTGGGGGCCCAGAACTGGACACAGCACTTGAGGTGCGGCCCAGCCAATGCAGAGCACAGGGGAAGAATCTCTGCCCTGCTCCTGCTGGCCACACCATTGCTGATCCGGGCCAGGAACCATTGGCCTTCTTGCCCACCTGGGCACACTGCTGCCTCATGTCCAGCCTGCTGTCCGTCAGTCCCTGCAGGTCCTTTTCTGCCCTTCTGCTCTCCAGCCACTCTGTCCCCAGCCTGTAGCGCTGCAGGGGTTGCTGTGGCCAAAGTGCATGACCTGGCACTTGGACTTGTGAAACCTCACCTTGTTGGATTTGGCCCCTGCATCTATCCTGTCCAGGAGCCCTGCTCCTAGCATGAGCCCAGTTGCTGCCCCTGTGTGCTTCCAGTTTCCTTGTCATTCCCAGGATGATCCTGGTCACTTCCCCTCACTCCTGGCAGGATCCCTCTTCCTCCCAGTATGAGCCCAGTTGTTCCCAGTCATTCCCCATTTTGATGCAATTTGTCCCCAACGTGGTCCCAGTTGCTCCCACTTTCATCCAGTGTGTTCCCAGTTCTACCAATTGCCCCTAGTATAGTCCCAGTAACTGCCAGTATAATCCCAGTCTCTCCCAGCAGGACCCCAGTCACTCACACTTGCCCCCAGTTGCCCCCCAACACAGTCCCATTTCCCCCAGCACATTCCCAGTGGCTCAGTTTGGTCCTGTTGCCCGAATGATAAAGGACTCAAAACTCGGATAAGTTTTGTGCGGCGCTTTATTGAAGGGTCCGGGGGCCTGCGGACTAGCGTCCCCAAAAACAGAACCCCGAAATTCACACATGGGTGTTTTCCTTTTATATACATGCAATTCATAACAAAGTCTCCAAGAAACAGTGGCCCTTCGCAAAGTCTCCAAGAAACAGTGGACCTTCGCCAAACTACGGACCCTTGTAATACATTCCCTAGTTCACGAGCAAAATCATAAATCTTCTACCTGTCCTATTGTATGCTATCCCCAAACCGGTTAGTCTTCTTACTCTCCTACCCTGGCTTAATGTTTATTAGGTTTCTAAAGCTACTTGCCAGGGTTACACAAAACTCAATCACATAATATCAACGGCTACAAAATTATTTTTACAAACCAATTCACACAAAACTCATAACTAAACTATAATAAAACATTTTGCTAAATTTCATTTCTTTTCCAACATTTCCCCCCTTTTGAGCATCCTTCAGTCCTGCTGCAAGGATGCTCAACCAACGGTACTGACAGTAACATCTTCATAACGAGGTGGGGGATGTTCTTCATTCTGCCGCCCGCGGGTCATCGCCTTCAGCAACCGGAGAGATCGCTTCTTTTCCTTTACGATCACACCTAAAAGGCATCTATATACAATCCATATAGTCACCAAAAATACTAAAAGCATTAGTACATACTGTATAGCAGAAGTAATCCAGCCAGACAGGTGAAGCCCCAAAGAATCAAATACTGCTCCTATACAATTATGCTGTGCTTCCTTTTCAATTTCCTTGGTTTTTGTTTCCACTTCTGCCAATTGGGAAATATCTTTTTCCACTTCAAGTGTAACATTTGGAATGTGTACACAGCAATGATCTACTCTCCTACTCAGGTAATCACAAACTCCATGTTCTTTTAACAGTAGCAAATCCAATGCCATTCTGTTTTGTAAGGTCATTCTTGATGTAGCTTGCAATTGCAAATTTAGGTCTTTAAATCCCTTCTTAGTAGCTGCTGCCAATCTTTCTGTCTGTCCTAACAAGTTGTTGAGCATTTCTCTATTTCGATATGTTGCTATCGGAGGGAATAATGACTCTAATATCCACCCAAATTGTACTCCTGTGCCAGGTTCATGCCACTGCTCCTCTAGAGATTCTTCCCTCTTTTTAAGTCCTTTCCTTTGAATCAATCTATTCTGCTTCCAGTATGGACACAACGTGGGAACCCCTAGGGTAATTTGTGTTACTGATCCATCTAAAGATAAATGTGTGGTCCACTGTCCGTGTCCCAACACCCAGACTAGATTTCCAGGACTGTGCACTGTAGTATAGCTGCAATCTATAGGTCCATCCATGGAGTCTCTGCTAACCGTGTGATTATACCCCCTACACTCACATCTCCATTTTAATGCCATTTTCACCGGTACCAATCTAATTCGGTCTTCCGGTGTATCACATGTAAAAACCTCAGTACAATTCCAATCCTCTTTCTGCGGTCTGAACTCTCGGGAAGATGTAGACGTGATGATGGCCCTATAATGTGACTGATTCTTTACCCCTGACCATTGGATGCACCATTGTACTTCCCCAAGGTAACTATAGTGTTCCAAAACACTGGGTCCCCACAATGTCTTCTAACTTTTCCAGGTATCAAAATTCTGTGTGATATTCTGACAACTCATCTCATTTTGTTGGGATTTTGTTCTTATTCGTACTGTATTGCATGGCTCATCTACTGGGGTTGCAATCAAACACCTCCTGGTATTTTGAATCCAACCAAAATGATTTGGTTTCATTTCACATTCCTCTTTAGTCATAGCCCGAATGGTCATGCACAAATCCCTCCATACCTCTACTTGTTTGAGAACTGACTGGCAGGACCATGAAACATTCTTGAATGATTCAGGCATTTTGGTTACCGGTATTATTCCCCAGGGAATTGGTTCACCTGCAGCCTGTGGTAATGGCAGACAAGCTGTTATTTTAGTCACGTTCTGCATGATCCCAAAATCTCTAATTAATCCTACCACTAGGTTTTCCTGCTCAGCATTTCGTTCTATTGTATCATTAGCCTCCCGTCTTCTCCTTCCACCGTGTCCCTGTGAGGATGACATCATTCTGTCATGCCTCCACCATGCATTCTCTATTCTAGGATTAGTGACATTCAACCACCCACAACCTTTGCCTCCCTTCTCTCACCAACTGGTCCCGTCCTCTACTCTGTCCCAGGTCAGTTCCCTATTTTGCTTCCTCCCAGCACGATCCCTTGTCCATGGCAAAACACTCATACTCACTCTTTTGTAATCAAAACTATCCCGTATTTTGACCAAACATGTATATTCTCCTGTATCGTTTGTGGTTACCTTAGTAAGATTCAGTACCGTGTTTCCTTGTTGTTTATCCTGATCCCAACCGACTTCTGTCTTGCCTCGGCTTCTTTCAGCCCCCCGTTGCCATATTGCAATAACTTCACTGGCCTCAACTTTCTGGCTGTGAAATACAACACAAGTTAATTGAACATCCATCCCTTCTATGGCTGTAACCTTTGTTTCTTTAGCCTGTACTAAAATAGACCCTTGAACGGGTACCAGTCTCATGATTACTAGCAGCAATATAATTAAGAAGGCGGCTTTGCGCGGAAGATCATCCGGGTTGGAGACACTATCTGGGTTTTCTCATTGGAACGGTGCCTTCTTTACCCTGGTGTAATGGATCCAAGCGTCCATCTCCTGGACCTTCACCGTCGTGTAGGTCGTCATCATCACCTGGTGGGGTCTGCTCCATGATTCCCGTAGCGGATCCGTAATCTACTTCTTGATGTACACTTGGTCCCCAGGCTGGATGTCGTGGACAGAGTTCTCCAGCGTGAGCGGTTTATTCCACTGTAACGTATTTCTTAAAGAATTCAAGATTTTATTAAGTGACATAACATATTCTGCAATTGCCTGATCCCTACTCACATGTACCTCCCCTTTTAATACAGTTGCATGATATGGTTTGCCGTATAGTATCTCATATGGACTTACGCTTACCTTTTCCCTCGGTTTAATTCGAATCCTGAGTAGGGCCAAAGGCAAAGCCTGAGGCCAGTGCAGTTTAGCTTCTTGGCAAATCTTTTTGATTTGTCCTTTCAGAGTTTGATTCATTCTTTCCACCTGCCCACTAGACTGAGGTCTCCAGGGAGTATGCAAATTCTAGGTTATGTCTAACATCCGTGCTAATTCCTGCACTACCCCGGCTATAAAATGTGGACCCCTATCTGATGACAATCCTAAGGGTACTCCAAATCTTGGTATTATTTCTTTTAACAAGGTTTTTACCACCTCCTTAGCCTGATTAGTTCTACACGGAAAAGCTTCTGGCCACCCTGAAAACGTACATACGTACACTAACAAGTATCTGTATCCCTGTGCCCTAGGCAATTCAGAAAAATCAACTTGCCAATAATCTCCTGGCTGTGGCCCAATTTGCAACTTTCCCATTTGTATTTGTCTCCTAACTACTGATTATTTTTCAAACATACCGGGCACATTGCATTAACTCTTTTTGCCATTGTTAACATCTGATTAGAGATTATCTCATTCTTTAAAAATTTTACCAATGCTTCTGCCCCCCAATGGCATTTATTATGTTCTGATTCCAAAATAAATTTCATTATGCGAGTCGGTACCACTATTTGTCCCATCGGCGTAACATACCACCCGAGCTGATTCCTCTGTGCCCCTAGCAAGTTTATTAGTTTTCCATCTTCTATTGAATATTTGGGCTCCTGATTCAGGTATGGGGTAGCCGGATTTGTTCTTACCGGTACCAATGCCATTTGAGTCCATACTTCCCGTGCCACTTGCCGTGCTGTAACATCAGCAAATCGATTTCCTCTGTAAACTTCTCCTTCCGCATTCTGATGTCCTTTAACATGCATTACTGCAACTGCTTTGGGACTATGTACCACATCCAGTAGCTGTAGCACTTCCTCCCGGTGCTTGATGTTGTCCCTGTGAATTCAAAAGCCTCCTTTCTTTCCATAACGCCCATGCACATGAACCACACCAAAGGCATATTTAGAATCTGTCCAGATATTAACCCTTTTGTCCTTGCTCAAGTACAGAGCTCTGGTGAGTCCAATCACCTCTGCCTTCTGGGCCGAAGTTCCAGGTAACAAAGCCTTTGCTTCTATTACCTGATCCGATGTTACCACTGCATACCCAGCATAGCGAGTCCCATTCTCGACAAAACTGGATCCATCAGTGTATAGCTCCCATTCAGGGTCTTCCAATGGTTCATCCTTTAGGTCGGGTCTGCTGGCATACACTTGTTCAATTACCTCCATGCAATCGTGCACCAGTCCCCCAGCCTCCTGGTCACTGCGTAAAAACTCTGCTGGATTAACATGGTTAGTAGTCTTTATTTCAATATCATCCTGCTCTCTCAGGATAGCCTGGTATTGCAACATTCGACTTGATGATAGCCAGTGACCCCCCTTTTGCTCCAAAACAGCCATGACCATATGGGGAACAAACACTTTCATTTTTGCCCCCAAAGTCAATTTCCGGGCCTCTTGAATAAGGATTATTGTTGCCACCATGGCTTGTAAACATGAGGGCCACCCGGAACTTACCGAATCCAGTTGTTTAGAGAAGTATCCTACCGGCCTCTTCCATGATCCCACCTTCTGGGTGAGGACCCCCAATGCCAGTTTTTGCCTCTCATTCACATACAACTGGAATTCCTTGGTCAGGTCAGTGAGCCCTAGGGCTGGGGCCTCTTTTAGTGCCTGCTTCAATTCCTGGAAGGCCTTCTTTTGTTGTGTCGTCCATTCCAACCGATGCTGCTTCAAGGCCTCATACAGTGGCTTGGCTAGGAGACCGAAATTCATGATCCACAGTCGACACCATCCCACCATTCCTAGAAAAGATCTCAATTCCTGATGGTTACGAGGCAAAGGAATAGCACATATTGCCTCTATTCGGTTAACTCCCAAACGTCTCTGCCCTTGTGTGATCTCACAACCGAGATCAATAATGCTATTTTTGATCAATTGAGCCTTTTCCTTAGAGACCCTGTACCCTGCTTGGCCAAGCATATTAAGTAATTTAATTGTTAATTCCACACACGTCCCTTTCCTTAGTGGCCAGAAAAATGTCGTCCACGTACTGCAGGACTACATACAAGGATGGAGATATTGTTACCTGGGTTGTCTTCCATTCCTCCAGCTCCTTGGCCAGTTGATTTCCAAAAATAGTAGGGCTGAGCTTAAATCCTTGTGGGAGTCTAGTCCACGTAAGCTGCCTCTTTCTCCCAAAATCAGGACTCTCCCACTCGAAGGCAAAATATTTCCTACTCTCTACTGCCAGTGGGATGCAGAAGAAAGCATCTTTAAGATCAATCACAGAGAACCATTTAAACTCTTCCGATACAGATGTTAACAATGTGTAAGGATTAGCAACAACTGGATGTATGTTCTTTACTATTTCATTAATAGCTCCCAAGTCCTGTACCAAATGACATTTACCATTAGGCTTTTTCACTGGAAAAATTGGAGTATTATACTCCGATTCACATTCCTGTAATATTCCTTGAACCAAAAATTGTTTAATTAACGGGGCTACTCCCCTCCTTGCCTCAAGCTTCAAGGGGTATTGCTTTACCCTCACTGGTCGGGCCCCTTCCTTTAGTTCCACCTTTACTGGCTGGGCAGCTTTAGATTTTCCGGGGACCCCTGACTCCCACACCCAGGGTACTACAGCCTGCTCAATTTCTTCTGGAATAGGAGAGGCATCCACTTCCTTAATCACAAAAATGCCTGCTATTTGTTCCTCAGGTATCTCCAATTTCACCCTTCCCCCTTCAAATATTATTTTCACATTATATTAAGTCGGGACAATAGGTCTCTGCCAAGAAGGGGTGTGGGGAAATTTGGCATATACAAAAATTGATGATCTAATTCTTTCCCCCCAAACCTAAGATTTAAAGGTTGTAAAAATGGTTGTTCCCCTAGCTTCCCTGTTGCCCCCACCACCTGTACCGTTGTGTCACTCAAAGGCCCCAATAGTCTATTAAGTACAGAATATGTAGCTCCAGTGTCTACCATAAATTCCTGACCTTTCCCATTTATCTCTAAAACTATCCTCAGACCCCTGTCTAGTCAGCTCTGATTTTGATAATTTCCCAAAACTAGTGCTTGAGCGGCCTCTGCTGGTCCTCCCATAAATCCTCCCACATGAGTATTCCCTATTAATCCCATGTTACCCCCTCTAACCAGGCATTCATTTTTCCAGTGCCCCAGTTGTCGGCAAAATGCACACTGGTTTGGATCAAACCTCCCCGTGTTAGGTGCAAACCCAAATCCTCCCCGACCTCTCGCCATCCCCCTCTGTCTGTGATTAGCTCCTCCTCGACCTCGTCCCCTAATGAATTTTCCTCCTGCCCCTGTCTGTTGCATTACAGCCAGAATACTAGCTTGTTGTCTTTTTGCAGTTTCTTTTTCCCTGTTGTTGTATACCTTCCACGCTACCTCCAACATTTTATCCAAATTCTGAGTGTCCTCCCCTTCCAGTTTTGTAACTTTTTCCTAATATCCTCTTGTGATTGCCCTAAAAACAATAATGCCAATTGAAGTTTCCCTGATTGATCTTCTACATCTAAATTAGTAAACTTCCGAGCCATGTCTTTTAATCGTTCCAAAAAGGCAGACGGAGATTCGTTCTTGTCCTGCTTAACCGAATGGAACTTAGACCAATTCATAGTCTTAGGTATTCCTGTTCTAATTCCTTCCACCAACAATTCCTGATATCGTTTTACAGCCCTTATTCCTCCCGTAGAGTTTGGATCCCACCTGGGTTCCTCACTCGGCACTAACTCATCAACTGTTTCATTTAGTTGTCGCAACCGAATCTCCTCACAAGCCTTTTCTCTCCTGGCTTTAATAACCATTTCCTTTTCTGTGGAATCCATTATAGTATCTAATAATACCTGTAAATCATTCCAGTCCGGATTCTGAGTTTTTATCACCATTTTAACCACCCTTGCTACTCTTTCAGGGTCCTCCCGATAACTCCCAGCCGATTGTTTCCATATTACCAAGTCCCCTGGAGAGAAAGGCACCTTTATAAGTATCCTTTCTCCCTGTGGTCCCACAGCTTCCCTTAACGGCGCAATTAACTGTGGCCCCTTCTGCCCCTTCCTTGCTTGGCGAGTCCGCTCTGCTAACGGAGTTCTTTTAACACTCTCATTCTTTTCACCATCACTATCACTCTCACTAGATCCCATTTTTATAGATATATCAGCAGGGGGAGCAGGGAGCACATTAGGAGCAACTGGACCCCTCGGAGGTGCTACACAATAGGACAAATCTTCCTCAGTCGGGAAATACAAATCACGCTCCTTTCTTTCTTTACATCCAACACACCCTCTCTCATCATTCACCTCTAAAACCAAAATACCACACTCCTTTTTGCCATTCTTCTTTCCGATATAAAACGAAAAACAAATCTAAATATGGTATTTCATCCCATTTCTCATTCCTCCTTAAAAATTGCATCAAAGATTCCATTATCCCAAATTCCAGTGTACCATTCACCAGCCATCTCGCTTCCCCAATCTCATATTCAGGCCACCAACGATTGAAATAATCTATCATTTTACTCTTATCTAATTCTTGAGAATATCCTTCACCTTTCCATTGTTTCAATATACAACCTAATGGCGTATTTCCAGGTATTTTTTCATTGGCCTGCACTAAGGTTTTAAAAGTTTTAAAAGACATCATATTACAGCCTTTAATTTTTAATTCCACCTTTAGTCCCAATAAACCAATATACCTTCTCGCCGTCCTTCCCCAAGAAAAAAACAATAGGAGGCGAGTTCCGGACCTGCGTACCTTAGACATCTTATGGCCGGAGCCTAGGCTTTTTTTCCATTAACCACCAAATCCAAATCCAATTGTCACCTTTTTCCAATATAAAGCGCCTTTGGGCTTACCTTATGCAGTCGTCCGACCGGCGCGGGGGGGTCGGGCACGACCAGATGACTCTTCCGAGAAATGCTCGGCGCCGGCTTGGAGTAGATTGAGACGTGAGCTGCCCCAGCCACCCTCGGAGTCCTGCCGCGGTCGCCAAAAAACTGTTGCCCGATTGATAAAGGATACAAAACTTGGATAAGTTTTGTGCGGCGCTTTCTTGAAGGGCCCGGGGGCCTGCGGACTAGCATCCCCAAAATCAGAGCCCCGAAATTCACTCAAGGGTGGTTTCCTTTTATAACATGCAATTCATAACAAAGTCTCCAAGAAACAGTGGCCCTTTGCCAAACTACGGACCCTTGTAATACATTCCCTAGTTCACGAGCAAAATCATAAATCTTCTACCTGTCCTATTGTATGCTGCCCCCAAACCGGTTAGTCTTCTTACTCTCCTACCCTAGTTTAATGTTTATTAAGTTCCTAAGGCTACTTGCCAAGGTTACACAGAACTCAACACATAATATCAATGGCTACAAAATTATTTTTACAAACCAATTCACACAAAACTCATAACTAAACTATAATAAAACATTTTGCTAAATTTCATTTCTTTTCCAACAAAAGTGTCCCCCAAGAGCTTTCCCAGACCCCCAAACATGGTATTCGAGTCACTTTCGGGAGTACGGCTCCCATCATGCTCCGCGGTGCATGCCCAGCGCTATTCCAGCCAGGACTTCATCTCCCGTCATGCCCTGCTCACCACCGAGAGCCATTGCAGCTGCGCCTCGAACTCCCGTGATGCTCCGCGGCCCCTTTAAATCGTATGATACCCGCGCCTACAACTCCCATCACCCCTCGCGCCCCGTTCCAGCCCCCGTCAGAGCCCCCCAAGGGCCCGCCCGGACCCCGAAGGGCCCCAAATTCCCCTCCCTGACCTCCAAGGGCCCCCCTGGACCCCCAAGTGCTGCCCCGGACCCCGAACTGTCCCTCAGAATCCCTGAGTGCCCCTCCAAGTGCCCACCCGGCTCCCCCAAGTGTCCTCCAGACCCTCAAGTTCTCTCTGAATTCCCTCCCCAGACCCAAAACTGCCCCAAATGTGCCCCAGAAATGTCTCCATGGACCCCAAAGTGCCGCCCCTTGACCCTATTAGGGAAATAGTTTATAAAAATGGTGCCAAAAGGCCTACAAATATTATTAGTTACCATAAACAGGAAGAAATAAATAGCCAATAAAGCTTAATTAATTAATGAACGGTATTGTGTTTACTTTGAACTAATGAGAAACAATTTTTTTGGTTGCTAAAATTGTATTGATTTTAAAATATAAAAATTAGGTAGTAAAATATTGAATAATAGTATCATAATTAGAATAATTTAAACATAATTTTGTTACTTCATTAAATTTTATTTAGAAGGAAAAATGCTTAAATTTTTTTCATGTTTTGTGATGTGAGATATGGTGAGGTTTGGGGTGAGGAGCAGCTTGTCCAAACAGGCTCAGCCTGCGAGGGGCTCATTCTTCTCCTTGCCCAGACCTCCTAAGGAGACATTCAGCATCAAGATCACTTGGGGAATGCTTCTGTCAGCTCTTGTCTGAAATGAAAAGTAAAAAAATATTTCCTTGACTAAAACCAAAAATCATGAGATGCATTTTGGAATCTCCCTCCTGAAGAAAACTCCGAACTGACTCAATCACTGCACAAACCCTGGAGACCCAAAGACAATGGAAGGAGGACAAAGAGCTCGTGAGCGCTTTCTGTATTTTAATCAGTCCCACGCTGGATTTGGGGCTGGCTCCGGGAGCCTCGGGCACGCAGAGAAGGATGGAGAAGCTGCTCAAGGAGGCAGCAGCAAAACTCCAAGTCCCTTGGAGCAGCACTGGGCCCCAGTGAGGGCAGGGAGTGCCAAAGGCTGCCCAGGGACTGCGGAGAGTAGATCCTTGAGGCCAGGATTGCAGGCAGCCAAAGGCTCTGAGCAGGGAACTGCAATGCTGAGCAAGCCCTGGGCTGGTTGGGGGAACAGAAAGGCCAAGCCCAGAGCCCAGCCTGGGACAGCAGGGCCTGTCCCTCACGGGTGGCTGGGGCTGTTTGTGGGGCAGTGGGATGTGAGGGGCAGCAAGGACAAATGTCATAAACCTGTGTGACACTCCAGATCCTCATGGAACCAAAGGGCCAGTGGGACACAGTGGGAAGTTGTGGAACCAAGGGGATCATTGTGGCACTGTTGGGGCCCATGGAAGCAAGGGGCCAGTGGGACACTGTGGGGCCTCATGGAAACAAGAGGCCATTGTGAGCCTGCAGGGCTGGAACACCCCAGAACACTGAAATGATGGGGGTAACTGTTGGGGCACCAGGGTAGCTCTAGATCCAATGGCGTCAGGAACCCACGTCTGAAGAGAGGAACCCACTTGCCGCGGCAAAAAGTCCAAATATGGACAACACTGGACAAATCCAGACCAGCCTTTTTATTTATTAGCACATCAGCCTCAGAACATTGTTAGATGTTAACAGCTTGCTGGCCTAATGGGAAATGCCCCCGAAGGTGGGATAAAACGGAATGACATAAAATCATCTCAGTTTAGATTTCAGCCAATCACACCAAAACAAGACATATTGACAAGCTTTCCATCCAACCTTATAAAACATACGTAATCGTAGTTAAAACAAAGGCTATTTCATAAGAAACAAAGAACAGAGCTCTATTCACAGGAACATTCTAAAAATATACATTAAATAAACTTGTTGCCATCCTAAAACCAAACCTACAAAGTCTTATTGTTATTTGTCACGTCTACTGCTTGGGAAACTTTTCTGCTTGCTTGGGAAACTTTCCTGCTGTAACAGAAGTTCGGGCCCACATCCTGAGGCCTAAATACTCTTTTTTAACCATTTCCTAAAAACCCTCTGACTTTATGGATTCCCACACCACCAAGAATGCAGCCCCTCATTGACACAGTCTGTGGCCACAGGGAAGGTGGAGAGAAGCAAAATGAGAAATGGCACAAACACTGGCATATCTTTGTGGAGAAGATTAAGAAACTAAAACACAGACAAAAATTTTCAAAATGAAAAACAACAAGAATTATCAAAGATAACTTTTATTACAAGTGATTTGTAGAAATTGGCCAGCAGTTTAATGTTTCTGATACCATCCAATCATCAGTCTCCTCACTGCAGCACTGAGCTCCTGGTTCCTCAGGCTGTAGATGAGGGGGTTAAGGGCTGGAGGCACCACTGAGTACAGAACTGACAGGGCCATGTCCAGAGATGGGAAGGAGATGGAGGGAGGCTTCAGGTGGGCGAATATGGCAGTGCTGACGAACAGGAAGATGACAGCCAGGTGAGGGAAGCAGGTGGAAAAGGCTTTGTGCCGTCCCTGCTCAGAGGGGATCCTCAGCACAGCCCTGAAGATCTGCACATAGGAGAAAACAATGAACACAAAACAGCCAAGTGCTAAACAGGTACTGACAGCAATGAGCCAAAGTTCCTTGAGGTTGGAGTGTGAGCAGGAGAGCTTGAGGATCTGGGGGATTTCACAGAAGAACTGGCCCAGGGCATTGCCATGGCACAGGGGCAGGGAAAATGTATTGGCTGTGTGCATGAGAGCAGTGAGAAAGCCACTGACCCAGGCAGCTGCTGCCATGTGGGCACAAGCTCTGCTGCCCAGGAGGGTCCCGTAGTGCAGGGGTTTGCAGATGGACACGTAGCGGTCGTAGCACATTACGGTCAGGAGGGAAAGCTCTGCTACAATAAAGAAGAGAACGAAAAATAGCTGTGCAGCACATCCAGTGTAGGAGATGTCCCTGGTGTCCCAGAGGGAATTGTGCATGACTTTAGGGACAGTGGTGCAGATGAAGCCCAGGTCGCTGAGGGCCAGGTTGAGCAGGAAGAAGAACATGGGCGTGTGCAGGTGGTGGCCGCAGGCTACGGCGCTGATGATGAGGCCGTTGGCCAGGAGGGCAGCCAGGGAGATGCCCAGCAAGAGGCAGAAGTGCAGGAGCTGCAGCTGCCGCGTGTCTGCCAATGCCAGCAGGAGGAAGTGCCTGATGGAGCTGCTGTTGGACATTGGCAGTGCCTTGGCACACAGATCTGTATAAAAATTATCCATGGAATAGTTGGGTTTGGAGAGGACTTTAAATATCCCAGCACAGCCTGGGGGCACTTTCCCCCCACTGCCTGCCCAGGGCTCTGCTGCCTGGAGCTGTCCCTGCCAGCAGCTGCTCCCTGTGCCCAGGGCTGGGCCCTGCCAGTGCTGCCAGAGCCCAGCCCAGCCCTGGGGGCTCAGCTCTGCCCTGCAGACCCCTCCCAGCTCTGGCACTGCCCAGGGGCAGCTCTGGCTCTCCAGGCTCTGCAGGCTCTGTCAGAGCAACCCTGAGGAGGCTGAAAAAGCAAAACTGATGCAGCTTCTAGGGGGCCCTGTGCAGGTTTCTGTCACTGCCTGGCTTAGTAAGATCTGAGAAAAAGTTATTTTCTTTTTCTGAACCTTAACTGAGAGATTAATATCAATGTGCAATTTTTCATCCTGGCAACAGAAAGCAGTAGATTAAAAAAGCAAGATTTTCCAAATTATGCAGCCCCAGCCTTGCTGTGCTCCCTGTATAACCTACTTGGAAATATTCTACAGTTAAATGTCATGCTGGGAGCAGTCCTGAATAATGCAGCATCTTGACCACATAAGGAGAACACTTCCAAGCCTTACCAGCTGTCTCCTCCCACCCCGATCTTGTCCCCCAGCGCTTGGAGCAGCTGCCAGGGCTGGCTGAGAGCTGTCCCTGGCAGGCAGCAGAGTCCCTGCCCCAGCACAGCGCCCTGGGCTGCAGGACCCTGCTCTGCACGACAGCCCTGGGCACCCCTGGCTGCTCTGCACAAGAGACAATCAGAGAATGTACTCACAGGTCTGAGGCATTGGGATGTTCCAGCTGAGGAGATCACTCCAGGAACTGCAGCTGCATTGTCCTGCAGCCAGAGGTTCCTGTGTCTAGGGCTGGCAGTGATTCTGCCCCAGGCACTTCTCAGCACCTTCCCAGCCCTGACTGATTGAAGCTCTCTGTGCCTCTGTGCTGTGCCCGGGCTGGCTGCAGGCAGTGCCCCAGCCCTACTGGGCTGGCAAAAGAACTGCTCATCAAGAGAAATGTGCTTTTGAAGCTCTTCTTGGTTACCAGGAGCTGCCTCTGTGCCAGGAGTCCAGCCCAGCTCAGCAGCACAGACACAGCACAAGGACTTTAATGAGCCTCGGGGGCTTTGTGCTCAGGTCCTGAACATCAGTCCCTGAGAGCGAGCTGAAGAAACCTCTGCAGAACTCCAAGGCAGAATCCAACTCCAAACTTTCTTGGACTTTTAATGGATCCCACTGAGGAACACCACTGAGAAAGTGTCCCCAGGCCCCAGGCAGAGCAGAGAACTGGAGGCAATGATGACAGGTGGGGACAAAGGGAAGTCAAGTCTTGGTGCCCTGGGGCACAGCAGGGTCTGTGCCACCAAGGGCTGGGAGGAGACACCTTGTCCTGAGGCCCTGGGGCCTCCTGGCACAGCCCCAGCCAGGCTGGGCACTGTCAGCCCCTTGTCCTGCCCTCAGCATCCCCCCTAGCCCACATCCCAGTGGCCTCAAGGATCTGCTGGAAGGAGTCCCTGGGGAGCCTTGCTCAGCAATGGCCCTGGAGGCTCCTTAGTTCTCACAGAGTTTTTCAAAGACTTTGGGTTTGACTTTTGCCTTTGAGTCTCTGAGAGGTTTGTGCAATAATGGCCTCCAATTATCTCCTGTAATTAGTCCCTGGAGAGGATTTGTCAATAACAACATTCAGTGGGGCTCATTAATGCTTCAAGGTACCTCAGTTATTTTAAGGTACTTGGTGTTTCCCTTTTGATCCAGACTCTGTGAGAGGTTTGTGCAATCATGGCCCCAGTTATCTGTTTTAACAAGTCCCTTGAGAGCTTTGTACTGACATTTAGTGGGGCTCAATAATTCTTTGAGATACTCAAGATTTTTAAGGTACTCTGGATTTTCCTTCCCACACTGAATCTCTGAGAAGTTTTTGTGCCATCCTGGCCTCCACTTCTCTCCTCCAAGGAGTTCATGAGGAGCCTGTGTAGGGGATGGACCTCAGTGGGACGCATTCATGATTTGAGACACTTGGGGGTTTTCTTCTCACTTTGACTCCGGGAAAGGTTTGTGCAATCTCCTCTCAGGCCCTGAGATTCCACGGCTCAGCTCCAAATACACCATAGGGGTTATTAGGATCAAGCAAGCCCTGACAAACCATGGCTCTGCCTTGATTTTCCTCTGCTCTAGTGCAGTTCATCAGAAATATTTCTGTAGTGGTTTTGGTTCACCAATTTGAGATTTCTTGGAGAATGCAGCATTTATTGTTGTGGGTTCAGTGTTGGCTAATTACCAGTGCACTCACTAGAACATACTTACTCATTTCCTCCTCTGTGATAAGATTAGGAGAACAGGAAAGCAGGCTCAAAACTTTAAAAGGGTATAAGGAAAAGTTCATTAATAGCAACTAAAAGAAAGAGTAATAAGAACAAAACTTTCAGAAAACTTCTCCTCTCCCTACAACCTTTTCTTTCTTACTGACAATATAGAGACAAACCTAGAATTTTCAGTCAGTTTACCCCAACTAGAATAGTCTTTCTTGAGTTCACTTAAGGAGAGTGTTCTGGTTTAGGGCAAATTTGTTAAAGAATCTGCAAAGGAGGGCCCCTCCAGAAAGCAAAACCCACACGGCCCCTCCCCGCAGCAGGTTCGGGAAAAAATTCCTCGGAGAGAGGTGGAAAGAACCTGTTTATTTGACAGACACAGCACCCCCCAGCACACAAAATGAACAATACCAGATGACACCGCTTTGAGAAAGATGACTAAATCAAAAAGTCTCTTTCGGGGGTGGTTGCTCTGTTCTCAGTCCCTCCGGCGCTGGGGCAGCTGCTACAGCTGAACCTTCGGTGTTCCCGGGTCCCAGGCCAGAGCAGGTTCGAGATGGTCACAGAAACAGGAGAGGAGAAACAGTCCAGGAAGGAATGTGGACTGTTAAGCTGAACTAACTAATAAGCAGAGGCGAAAGCAGAGCAGAAGGAGAAGCAAGAGCAGAAAAGCGAGCCAGCAAAGCAGCAAGCTAAGTAAGAAGAGAAAAAACAGCCTGATGTACACTCTCTCTGTGTCCCTGATAAGAGAAACCCAAACAAAACTTCCACTCTTCAGAGCCGGTCTTAAAGTCACAGAACAGTTGAATGGGGATACAAACATCATAATGTCACCCTAGGACAGAGAGGAGTCTCTCTTTCATGCTATGGAGACTTCTCCAGAAGAGACACTTCTCTTGTCGCTCTCAATTTCCATGAATAGCAACTGCCCAGAAAAATCTGCAATTGTGACATCCCTCCCAGTTTTTCAAAGCTCTTTTACAGTTGTGATTATGGGCCATGTCAACTTATGGGGTATTAGTTAAAAGATGAGCTGTGTAAGAGCAAAGGTTCTCCTCATCTATTTCTGAAATCATCTTCATCTCTGAGGACATCTTTTTCTTCTCCCTGTGAAGGCACAGGATCTCATCATGCTTCCCTTTTTCAATGTTCGAACTTCTCATGGGATCACAGCTACTTTGACATTTGCTACTTCAGCATTGAGGCCTTTGCTGAACAAGTCATTTCCTCGTACTTTTCAATGCGATACAGGGAAAAAGAGAGTCTGATGTATCAGTTACATCCTTCTATATAGTTTTACAAGAGGATTTCAGCCCCAAGATCATAAACATCTCCTCATGCCTCCGATCTGGGACTCAACTTCCTCTTCGCTGCCCTCGGTGTCTTCATGTTGCTCCTCTATGTGCCTGCACTTTGTCCTTTTCTCTCACTCGAGGGAGGATGGAAGCACTGAAAGAGTTCATATCTCACCCGGGGCCTGCAGATGGTTCCGTGACCCCAGCTGGGCTCAGTACTTGCAGCCAGACCTGCTCCCTGTCCCCTCGGTTCAATGGGGCCCCACAGTGTCCCAATGGTCCCTTGCTTCCATGAGGACCTGAGGTGTCATAATGCCCTCTTGGTGTCACGAGGCCCTGAAGGGTCGCAATGGTCTCCATGGTTCCATCAGGCCCCACAGAGTCATAATGGTCTCTGGGTTCCATGAAGCCTCACTGTGTCACCATGGCCCCTTGGTTCTATGGGCTCCAGTGGTGCCACAATGATCCCCTTGGTTTCATGAGGTCCCCACAGTGTCCCAGGGATCTTCCTTCTTTCCCAAGGAAAGAACCCAACCCCAGTGTTGCAGGGGCAGCCACCAGAGGCCAAGGCCAGCCAGACTTGATGGTACTGACAGATTTACCTGAGAGCAACCCTTGGTATAGGGAGCTTTGGAGGTGGAATCCCAATTTCAGACATGGACACCTGGAGGAGAAGGATGGTTCTTTTACATAGGAAGGAAAGCAGGGAACACCGATATTTGAGGGGCAAACGAAAGGTGGCCATCAGAGGCCTAAGTCAGCCAGACCTCTCTGTTCTAGTTGCTTTTGTATGACAGCAACCCTTGGATACAGGGAATTTGGGAGGTGGAATCCCAATTTTGGCCATTTCTTTGTAGGTAAGAATGACAGTTCTTTTTCATAGGAAGGAAAGCATGGAGCCCAAGTGTTTCAAAGGCAGAAGAGGAGACAGGTGGCTCCTGTCCTGGCTCCCAAGCCAGCCAGACCTGATTGTTATGGCAGCTTTTGTCATAGAGGAGTCCTTGGATATTTGGAATTTCAGAGGAGAAATCTCAATTTTGACTTTGGACTCCTTGAGAAGAAGGATGGTTCTTTTCCATAGGAAGGAAAGCATTGAGCCACAGTGTTTCGAGGCAGGTGAGGGACAGCTCCCAAGTGGCAAGGGCAGCTAGACCTGTCTGGCTTTCATTTGGGAGCAATCCTTGGATGTACAGAGTTTTGGAGGTAGAATTCCAGGTTTGGCCATGGGCACCGGGTCAGGATGGATGGTTTTTACCTATAGGAAAAAAAAATGCCAAGTCTAAGTGCTTTGGAGAGGATGACAGGTGGCCACCCTTAGGCCAACACAGCCAGACCTGTTTGTCCTGGCACCTTTCACCTAGGGACTCTCCTTGGACATAGGGCATTTTGGAGGTGGAATCTCAGTTTTGGCTATGGGTGCCTGGACAGGAAGACAAGTCCTTTTCATTAGGAAGGAAAGCACAGAGCCCCAGTGTTTCAGAGGCAGATGATTGCCAGCCCTCAGAAAGCCAAGGCCAGCCAGACTTGTCAGTCCTGGCAGCTTTTGTCTGGGAGCTATCCTTGGATATGGGGAATTCTGGAGGCAGATTCTCAGTTTTGGCCATGGGCACCTGGTCGAGATGGATGGTTATTGGAATATGAATCCAAATATTACCAGTTAGATTGTGGCTGGGCCAGTCTGACCCTTGCTGCTAGGCCAAAGGTGGCAGCTGTGGTGTTTCACCCCAGAGACACCTTTAGCTTGCTGGTGGTTGCAGGTGGGCACTAAACAAGTCCAGGCTTGTTAGGAACTCCGTTTACCTCAGGAGGAAAGCTTCAGGTGATGGTGAAGAGAAAAAGGTGATGGATTTTGCTGGAGGGTTATATCCAGAGGTTTATTCCATTGTTACAGAGGTCTGAATCTTAGGAACAGCTCCAACAGAATCCCGGCCGCATGGTCTGATTACCTTTTTAAGCTCCCGGGGCAGGGGAGGGGAGGGGACAGGTGAGCCACCAACCACGTGAGAGGGGCGGGGTCTCAGGGGAGGCTGAGACCTAGACAGACCAATGACCTCTGGGCCTGAGGGGCATCCTTTGAACTTGACCAACCACACGACGCCTTGCTGGAATGTAAAAACTGATTGACAGCCCAGAAGGGGGCGAGGGGGGGAGAAGGGTTTTGGCACACCTGGGTAAGGGACCCGGAAGTTTAAAACACACTGCAACAGATGGTTTTTTCCCATAAGAAAGAAAAGCACATGGTCCCAGTGTTTCAAAGGCAGATGAGAGGTGGCCCCTGGGTGGCCAAGGCAGCCAGATGTGTCTCTCCTGGCAGATTTCATCTGGGAACAATCTTTGCATATAAGAAAATTTGGGGGAGGAATCCCAGTTTTGGCCATGAGCTCCTGGAGGGGAAGGACAGTTCTCTCCCATAGGAAGGAAAGCCCAGAATCCAGTGCTTCAGGGGCAGAGGAGAAGCAGCCTTGACATGCCAAGGTCAGCCAGACCTGTCCAGCAGCCTCTGGGTGACCAAACCAGCCACACCTGTTCCCTGTTGCCTTTGTTCCATGGAGTCCCACAGTGTCACAATGGTCTCCTTGGTTCCATGAGGCCCTGGAGTGTCACAGTGTTCTCCTTTCTTCTATAGTGTCACAATAGCCCCATGCTTCCCTGAGGCCTTGCAATGTCACCATGGCCCCTCGGCTCCATGCGGCCACGCTGTGTCCCAATGGCTCCTTGGTTCTACGGGCCCCACAGCTTCATCCCTGACCTTTGGTTCCACAGGGGTCCTGAATTTTGTAATGGTCCCCTGATTCTGTGAGGTACCAGAGTGTCACAATGGTCTCTCTGATTCCATGAGGTTCCATAGTGTCACCATGGGGTCCTTGGATCTGCATTGTTCCAATGGTGCCTTTAAATGAGTTCTGCACTGTCAGCAATGGTTTTTCTGTTCCAACAGGGCCTTGATGTGTCACAATGGCTCCTTGGTTCTGTGATGTTCCAGAGTGTCATGTACGGAAAATCACACTATGAAAAGCCAGTGTCCATAAAGGAGAGAGAAGAGTCCTTCAACTTTAATGGAATAAAGGGAGAGAATCCACCAGGGCACATGCCCACAGGGTTTTCTCTTTTGAGGTTTCAGAGGGTGTAGCCTCTTTTTATCCTAAGCTCCTGGCTGCATGTTGCCCTCTTCTATTCCCTATTGGTTGAGGTACGAGGAAGGTACAGCCTTCCTGAATCTCCAACCCCATATTCCCCTCTTGAACTCATCATTTTAACCCAAAGTTCATTAACTCAAGCCCATGCAAACCCACTCGCCTGTTTCAGAAGCCAAGCCATCTTGGCTCTGTAATAAACCTGTTGCTTGAAGTTAGTAGAAACATTAAGACCCAATTCAAAGATGTTAACACCCCTACATTCACCCATCAAATTGTCTGTAAAGACATCTTGCCTATCAGTCACAATGGATTCCTCAGTTCCATGGGGCTCCACAGTGTCACCATGTGTCCTGGGTTGACTATATGATGCTTTTATCCCCAATCGTCTCATTCTGTTTATGTTGAATAATAATAAGTTTTTGTACCTTTAAGAGTGTTCCAGAGAGTGAAGGGGGAGAGAGAAGAAGCGCGCAGTTTGTTTTCAGACACTGCACTCAATCCTCCACATTCATGCTCCTGACTGTGTTGTCTGCGGACAGACAGCGGGACAGAGAGCTCTTCTTTTGCTTTTTAGTTAGTGTTAGCTAGCTGAGGTAAAAAAGTTCCCTGGACTGTTTTTTTCCGTTTATTTGGATCTCTTGAAACTGCTCTGGACTGAAAACCCAGGAGAGCACCGGCAGCTGCAGCTGTGGCCCACCAGGCCAGGCCTGGCCTGCGACAATTCCAGCACTGAGGGACTGATCAGAGACTGAGTGAGCTGCTGCTTGAACCCGGGGTGTTTTCTCAGTTTGTCATCTCTTTTAGAGTGGCAAGGGGTCTCATTGTTTTGATATTGTTTTGGTCTTATTGTTTAATAAACAGGTTTTTTCCCACCTTTCTCCAAGGAGGTATTTTTTCCTCCTGGACCAGTTGGGGGGAGGGGCCGATTGGATCTGCTTTTCCCACCGGAGCTCCTTTGGGGGATTCTTCCCCAAATTTGCTCTAAACCTGGACACCATGGCCCCGTTGGCTCCATGAGGTTCTGTAGTGTCACCGTGGTGTCCCTGGGCCTGCATTGTCACAGCTGACCCATGGTTGCATGAGAAGTTGGTACGTATGTGCATGTCTTTCTATAGACTGTCTGTCTTGTGATTGTGGAGCAGAGTGGGTTGGCAACAAAGACAACCACTCACCCAATGTCCATGTGGCAACAGAGAGTATTTATTCCTCCAGCTCCTATTTATAAAGAGAGGTATGAAAAACCCAGTCTGGATAGCCCATTGGTCTGATCTTTTACACTGCCCAGCTCCTGGACCAGTGAGACGTCTGCAGCTTAGGATGCAATGTAATTAGTTGAGGTTCTGTAATTAGTTGAGGTTGACCTACCCCTGTCAGTCAACGCAGGGGTTGGTTTTATGGAGCCGGCTGGGTTTCTTATTTATAGATGAATTAATTGTGCAGTACAAACCAGCTTGTACTGTGACATAATGTGACAACACTGTCTTTCTGTTATTCTCTATTTCTTATCCTTCTAATCCTACTTACCTGGAACATTTTTGGGTAACCTCTTAAGGGTTAAAGGTTTTAAGATTAAATGGCTAAGTTAATGGTACGATAAGAGTTTCATGTTGAAGTGGGTGTTGTATTAAACCCTTTGCCAAAGTTACTTGGCTGTCTGTATTTTGCCAGTAAAATTTGGTGTAATTTTGATTTCTTAGTACAGTTGGTTAGAGCATGGTGCTGATATCACCAAGGCTGTGAGTTCAATCGCTGTATGGGCCATTCACTTAAGAGCTGGACTTGATGATCATTTTAAGTCCCTTCCTAGCAAGAATATTCTTTGCATCTGGCCTTGTTGAGAATATCTGGTTGGTGTTTCTCCTGTGCACCAAACTCAAGGGAAGGAACCTTTGGTTACCCCCAGCATTTCAGTGTTCTGGGGTGTTCCAGCCCTGCAGGCTCACAGTGGCCTCTTGTTTCCATGAGGCCCCACAGTGTCCCACTGGCCCCTTGGTTCCATGGGCCCCAACAGTGCCACAATGATCCCCTTGGTTCCACAACTTCCCACTGTGTCCCACTGGCCCATTGATTACATGAGGATCTGCAGTGTCCCACAGGTTTATGACATTTGTCCTTGCTGCCCCTCACATCCCACTGCCCCACAAACAGCCCCGAGCCACCCGTGAGGAACAGGCCCTGCTGTCCCAGGCTGGGCTCCGGGCTTGGCCTTTCTGTTCCCCCAGCCAGCCCAGGCCTTGCTCAGCATTGCAGTTCCCTGCTCAGAGCCTTTGGCTGCCTGCAATCCTGGCCTCAAGGATCTGCTCTCACCAGGCCCTGGGCAGCCTTTGGCACTCCCTGCCCTCAGTGAAGCCCAGTGCTGCTCCAAGGGACTTGGAGTTTTGCTTCCGACCCCTTGAGCAGTTTCTTCAGCCTTCTCTCAGCACCCGAGGGTCCTGGATTCAGCCCCTAAACCACTGTGGGGCTCAATAAAATAGAGAAAGCCCTCAGGGGCCCTTTCCCTTCCGTCAGTGGTCTTCAAGTTTCCAGGGCTTGTGCAGTTGATGGGAGCCAGTTTGTTGTTCTGTTAAGGAGAAAGATTTCAAAGTGCACCTCATGGCATTTTTATTAATCAAGTGTGTATTTTTATTTTCCAGATCAGAGAAGAGCTGATAGAAGCATTCCCCAGGTAACCTTGATGCTGAATGTCTCTTTAGGAGGTCTGGGCACAGAGAAGAATGAGCCCCTTGAGGGCTGACCCTGTTTGGACAAGCTGCTCCTCACCCCCAGCCTCACCATATCTGACATGGCCCACCTGGCACTGACATCCCTGTGCCCTGCAGCAGAACCTTGTCCCCTGAGCTCTGCAGCTCCATGTCCAGCCCATTGGACCATGTCCCACCTGCTCTCCTCAGGGCTCTGCCCGCACACAGGGCCAGGAGAAGTTTTCCTGTTGGGAAGGAAAGAATGGAAAAGCCGGAGCAGGTTTCCTGAACAACAAACCCCACTCAGGAACCACCTGCTCAGTCCAGGCTGCCTGGAATGGTGTCACCTTTCTCCAAAGGACAGTGTGAGCAGAAATGATCTCTGGAAGCAGAATTCTCTGAGTCTTGCAGCTGAATTCTCTATCCCTGTCCTTTCCCTGGATCTCTGTTGCAGATGGAAGCTGCTGGTGCCATCCTCACCTTTAACCTCTCTTGGAATGCAAACAGATGTTCCCAGGTGTGTTCAGCAGGATTTGCTCAATGTTTCTACAAAACTTTTGTGTTCCTCATGGAATGAAGGGGCCATTTTGACACTGAGGGGGTGACGTGGAAGCAAGGAGTCAGTTGGACCATGGAGTGCCATGGAACCAAGGGGCCATGGTGACACAGCAGCACCATGTGGATCCAGTGGTCCATTGTGACACTGTGGATCCAAGGAGACCATGGAGACACCCCCAGAACCTCATGGAACCAAGGAGTCCATGGTGACCCAGCAGGGCTGCATGGAGCCAATGGTCCATGGTGACCATTTGGACACTGTGGAAGCTCATGGAGTGAGAGAGGCCATTGTGCCACTGAAGAACTTCATGGCACCAAATATCCATGGTGACACAGCAGGGCATCATGGGAACCAAGGAACCACTTTTGGCAGTAGGGAAACTCATGGAACCAGGGGCTGTTGAGGCACTGCAGAACCAACAGAGCTGCTGGACCTTGTCCCCTGGCCCTGCACAGCTCCTTGGGAGGCACGGCAGGAGCAGCTCCCTGGGAGCCTCGGGAATGCCCCTCTGGGATCCATGGCACACACTGCCAGGGGCTGGAATGGCAGTTCCCAGCCAGGAAAAGATGTTCCTGCCCTTGAAGGCAAAGCTCTTAAGAAGGAGCCAAAAGCCAAGTGGAGCAAGATCTTACAGTGACATTTCACTGCCAGCCTTCATAACTTCACCCATGGTTGTTGTAGCTCCTGGATTGGGAATTAAATCAGGGCAGGGTCGTTGGTGGGATCTGCCCTGGGTCAAGAGAGTCACTGAGATTGAAACAGAGCAGGCAAAGAAAGGCAGGAGAGAAAGGAGAACACAAACACAATCAGCTGTGAAGGTGGCACTCTGAAAAACATAACTGGAACTGATGGAAAATAAATGGGACAGAAACTAATAGTTCTGAAAATTTTATTTACTATCAAAATACATCCCACACACCCAGCCCTCCACAATCCCGATCCCACACCCTCAAATTTGGATGCCACTTCTCCCAATCTGTATCCAGTCCCATCTCAGCCTGGAGGTTGTGGAATTGAGTAATTTTAGCATGGGACTGAGTTTTTTTGAGGTGGGAACAAGGCAATTTATAATGGGATTGAGCCCCTTGAGGGTAAGATTGAGGTTTTTTCAGTGGGACTGAGTCATTTTGAGGTGACAGATCAATCCATCTTGACTTTTGGAGTGCAAAGATAGGGAGAACACTTCCTGAAATCCCCCAAGAACCCACAAATCTTCCAGAATATGTCCCAAAATGATAAATTGCTGCTCAAGTATCTGTTAACTGATGGAACTTTAGACATCTTTGATAAATTTTTCTTCTTATTCCTATTCCAGGTGTTTTTAAGTGTTAAAGAAAAATCAAGAGGAAATTGGGGCTAAACCAAAAGGATAACCAGCCAGGTGTCCTCCCAGCACAGATCACTGAATGTGGGTCAGCAGGGCTCTGCCCAACGTGGATCCTCCCATGGGGGATGAAGCTGGAGTGGTACATGAAGCTCTTCAAGCAGTTGGGGCATTTCCAGGGCTTCCCTTACCAGTGCCTCTGTTGGTGTTTGGTCAAGTGAGAGCTGTGGGTGAAGCTCTTCCCACACTGGGGACACTCGTAGGGCCTCTCCCCAGTGCGGATGCGCCGGTGGGTGATGAGGGTGGAGTTGTCTCTGATTCCCTTCCCGCAGTCGGGGCATTGTAAGGGCCTCTCCTCTGTGTGAATCTGCTGGTGCCGGAAGAGATTGGAGCTGGTGTGAAGCCTCTTCCCACACTGGAGACACTCGTAGGGCCTCTTTCCAGTGTGGATGCTGTGGAGAGTTAGGGATCTGCGTGCGGAAGAAATCGGGCTGTACGGTCAGTCAGGACATCCTCCCCCCTGCAGTCAACCTTTGCTCCGTACCTGGCCGCACCCAGCCGGACGTGAGCAGAAGGAAAGGACACTGACTGCCCAAGCTATAAAAACCCTTGTGACCCCTCAATAAACGCCATTTGCTGCCCACCACGTTGCTGTCAGGAGCATATGGACCGAGTGACCCTGGGGTTTGGGCCACCGTGCCGGACTAAGAACCAGGTTGCCACGCCTTGAGAAGGCAACAGGGTCAATGTGCTTTTCTTTCTTATGGGAAAAAAGCACCTTTCACATCCAGGCACCCATGACCAAAGTTGGGAATACACCTCCAGAATTCCCTATATCCAAGGATTTCTCCCACACAAAAGCTGCCAGGAGAGACAGGTCTGGCTGGCCTTGGTTTCTGAAGAGCTGTCTCTCATCTGCCTTTGAAACACTGGGGCTCTGTACTTTCCATCTTAATGAAAAGAACTCTTCTTCCTATCCTGGTGCCCATGGCCAAATCTGAGAGTCCACCTCCAAAATTCCCTATATCGAAGGATTTTCCCCACATGAAAGGTGCCAGGAGAGAAAGGTCTGGCTGAGTTGGCCTCTCAGGAGCCTTCTCTCTCTGCTTCTGCCCTTGAAACACTTGGGCTCTGTGCTTTCCTTCCTGTGGAAAAAAACCATCCTAGATATCATAGATATATGCAGAAATGGCCAAAATTGGGATTCCACCTGCAAAATTCCCTATATCCAAGGGCTGCTTTCAGACCGAAGCTGCCAGGACAGAGAGCTCTGGCTGGCCTTGGCCTCTGATGGCCGCCTTTCATCTGGCCCTGAAACACCAGTGTTCCGTGCTTTCCTTACCATGGAAAAGAACTGTCCTTCTTCTCCAGGCATCAATGTCCAAAACTGGTATTCCACCTCTACAATTCCCTATATCCAGAGAGTGCTCCCAGACAAAATCTGCCAGACCCATCTAATCTGGCTGTCCTTGGCCTCTGGTGGCTGCCCCTCACCTGCCCCTGGAACACTGGGGCTTGGTTGTTTCCTTCCTATGGACACCACTGGGACACTGTGAGGACCTGGTGGAACCATGGAGACCATTGTGACACTTTGAGATACCATGGTGACACCAGGGCCTCATGGAACCAAGAGACCACCATGGCTCTGTGGGGCCTCGTGGGACCATGGAGACCATTAGGACCCTTCAGGGCCTCGTGTAACCACGGGGCCATTGGGACACCTCAGGGACTCATGGAAGCAACGGAGCCACTGGGACATTGTGGGGCCTCATAGAACCAGGGGAAAATGGAACAACTCTGGCTGATTTGGCCTCCCAGGGGGGACCTGACAGGTCTGGCAGATCTTGGAATGTCAAGGACTGCCTCTCATCTGCCCATGAAACACTGGGGCTCCATGCTTTCCTTCCTATGGAAAGAACTGTCTCTCTTTTCAGAACCCCATGGACAAAATTGGTATTCCCCACTAAAAATTTCCTGTATGCAAGGGTATTCACAAAAGAAAAACCTGCCAGATCTGCCTGGCCTGGGCTTCTGGTGGTCACATCTCATCTGCCTTGGAAGCACCAGGGCTCTGTGCCTTCCTTCCTATGGAAAAGAACTGGCCTTGTCCAGGGGCCATGGCAAAAATTGGAATTTGGTTGCCAAAATTCCATCTATCCCGGGATTGCTCCCAGGCAAAAGCTGGCCAGATAGACAGCTCTGCCTGGTCTTGGCCTCTGGTGATATTCTAAGACTATGAGCAGAATGTTTTCATCTGAAAACACCTTGGAGAAGGCGGAAATATCTCCCAGGCTGGGATTTGCAGGCCTCAAGAACATAACTCATGTATGGAGGCTGATGTGCCAGGGCTCACCTGTGAAGAGACTGAGGATAGAACAGCAGTGGCCTGGAAGGGCTGGAAGGGTGGATTAGGAAACGGTGGAGCTTTTTCTCCATAATGGGAAACAGCCAGATAGAGAAATTATACCACAAATGCAGAAGGAGAGACCAAGACTGGACATGACAAGATGAAAATTTCCCTCCCAGGGCAGGGCTGTGGTGCAACACATCCCCCAGAAGGAGCCTGGGTCAGCCGAAGGCTTTGTGTGGGCAGGCAGAGGCAGGCAGGAGGCAGAGCTGTCAGCAAAGGAAGGGCCCAGCCAGGTGGGGCAGCCGGGGGATGCCGACAGCCTGCAGGGACAGAGGCGCAGGGCAGGGACACCGTGGGACAGCCTGGGCTGCACAGGGCACAGGGATGGGCAGCAGCTGCAAGACAGCCCTGCCAGAGCCAACTTGGGCAGCACTTTGGCCATGGCTGCTGGGCCTGGGCCTGAGGCAGGAGCAGGAGACAAGGGACCCTTGCAGGGCTGGGGCCTCATTGCCTCCTTGTCCCTGCTCAGCAGCCTGGCAGGGGCCGCCCCATGCTCCTGCCCTTGGCACTGCACATCCCCACATGCCAGTGCCCATCCCGGGAAGAGCCCTGAGCAAGGAGGGAGGGACAGGATCTGCCTGGCCAGGGGCTGGGGCTCAGGCCTTGGCCCTTTGCATTCCTCAAACACATCCAGCTTTGCTCAGCACCAGAGACACCTTTGCCTTGTTAGTCCCCAGCTGTCATCACTGCCTCCAGTGTTCTGCTCTACCTGGAAACTGGGAACACTTTCCCAGTTGTGTCCATCTGTGGGACTCATTAAAACTTCAAGAAACTTCTGAGTTTCATTTTAAATTTGAGTTCTTGAGAAGTTTTTTGAGCACTCTCTCAGGGACTGAGTCTGAAGCAAACAACACCAAATCCCCAAGAGGCTCATTAAGGTCCTTGTGCTATGTCTGTGCTGCTGAGCTTTAAAGGAACAGCTCTTCCCAGGGCCAGCTCCTCTCCCAGCCCAGCAGGGCTGAGGGCTCTGCCTGCAGGCACTGAGGGGACAGGAGCCAGGCAGAGACAGTCTGGAGGCAATGAGGACTGGGAAGACATTGAGCTGAGACTTCACTTGGGGAAAGATCTTCACAGCCCTGGGCATGGTGAGTGTGTGGGTGCAGGGCAATGTCCCCTGTGCTCCTGGAGGGATCTCCTGAAGCCAGCACACCCCACAGCCTGGGGGATGTGTCAGGAGGACTCTCCCATTTTCTCTGTGGCACAGGAGGAGGAGAATGTGCTCCAGTGCAGGGCTCCCCATCTATGGGGACTTGTCATGAGCTCATTCAGGGCTGGGGTTTCCTGCTTGGGTCTCTGCTTTCCTGAATCTGTGCTAACACTTTTCCCTGGCTCAGCTTGGTGGCAATGGAAACTCAGCTGTGCTGGGCAGAGAAGGAGCTGAGGCTCTTAAACGATCACCCTGAGGATTCCTGGGAGCCTCAGCAAGTGCTTGCACCTGCCCAGCCTCCAGATCCATGCAGCATCACCTTTCCATGGTGCCCGGGCTGGGGGAGCTGTTCTTTTATCCCTGCATGGCCCATGGACGCTGCAGGGCAGGGCTGGCCCAGGGGCTGGGCTGGGCTCGGGCAGCTCTGGCAGGGAAGGAGCCCGGGGCCACAGGAGCAGCTGGGGCTGGGACAGCTCCAGCAGCAGAGCCGTGGGCAGGGAGGGAGGGAGGCAGTGCTGAGGGAAGCCCTGCTGCAGGGCAGATGTGGCACCTGCCGGGCCTGCCCTGCAGGGCAGACACTGCCCTGAGCAGCACAGCTCTTGTGTCCCCTCGCAGCCAGCACAGCCCTCAGCCCGGGAGCTCTGGGCCCTCAGTCCCTCCTGGGCCGGCAGAGCAGCCCCAGAGATGAAGGGCATCTCTGCGGCCATGTGCCCATTCCCTGCTGACCAGGGCCTGAGGGCCACTGTCCTGCCCTGCTGCTGCCTGGCAGGGGCTGGCCAGGGCTGGCCAGGGAAAGGCTTTTCCCCAGGCCCGGCTCTCTCTCTCTCCTTGCCTTGCCCAGGTGCTGCTGGCATTGCTGAGGGGCTCTCTGCAATGGCAGTTCCAGCTGCAGGGCCAGGCCCAGCCCTTGGGCTCCTCCTGTGCAGGCTGAGCACAGCAATGGGGTGTCCCAGCTCCCTGTGCCCGGGCAGCTCTGGGCAGGGCAGCCTGGGAGGCTGGCAATGAGCCCACTCTCCTGACTCTGGGAAAGGCAGGAGCCACTTTGTGTGCCAGGGATCCCTCTGCTCTCAGCAGTGTCTCCTGGCTGTGCAGGGTAACACGGGAGTGGATCTCAGAAAGGTGCAAGTGCAGGGCAGCTGGAACAGGGGAGAGGGACAGAGCAGCTCCCCTCAGTCTGCACTAAGCCTCTGACAATCCTCCTGCCTCCCTAGACTCTCTGTTCTCCCCAGATGCAGCAGAATCGCTTGTTCTGCCTTCTGTTATCCCCATCCCTTCACCCAGGCAGCTCTTCTGCCATAGGGGAACATTCTTTATCCAAGTCCCAACACCAGGACTGGCCCCCACCCTCACTGTTCCCCTGCACTGACTGAGGGTCAAGGCGGACCCCCAGGATTCCTTCAGGCCAAGGTCCAGCTCCTCACACAACATTGGCCAGCAGCAATCAGGGCTCCAGCAACAAAGGTGAAGGAAGATCTCTGAGACACAGATGGGGGGAGGTGTTTAGTGGAAGGAAAGGGTCCATGTGAAAGGGCTTTGACTCTTCTGTGAGAAACCTCCCCCCAGTTATCCCTTTATTTTCTCCTTCTGCAAGTTGATATGTGCACACACAGCACAAAATGTCCAACAGCAGCTCCATCAGGCACTTCCTCCTGCTGGCATTGGCAGACACGCGGCAGCTGCAGCTCCTGCACTTCTGCCTCTTGCTGGGCATCTCCCTGGCTGCCCTCCTGGGCAACGGCCTCATCATCAGCGCTGTAGCCTGCGGCCACCACCTGCACACGCCCATGTTCTTCTTCCTGCTCAACCTGGCCCTCAGCGACCTGGGCTCCATCTGCACCACTGTCCCCAAAGCCATGCACAATTCCCTCTGGGACACCAGGGACATCTCCTACACAGGATGTGCTGCACAGGTTTTCTTCTTTCTTTTCTTTATCACAACAGAGTTTTCCCTTCTGACCGTCATGTGCTACGACCGCTACGTGTCCATCTGCAAACCCCTGCACTACGAGACCCTCCTGGGCAGCAGAGCTTGTGCCCACATGGCAGCAGCTGCCTGGGCCAGTGCCTTTCTCAATGCTCTCGTGCACACGGCCAATACATTTTCCCTGCCCCTGTGCCATGGCAATGCCCTGGGCCAAATCTTCTGTGAGGTGCCCCAGATTCTCAAGCTCTCCTGCTCACACTCCAACTTCAGAAAAATTTGGATTTCATTGATTGCTGTCTGTTTAGGTTTTGCTTGTTTTGTATTCATTGTTTTCTCGTATGTGCAGATCTTCAGGGCTGTGCTGAGGATCCCCTCTGAGCAGGGACGGCACAAAGCCTTTTCCACCTGCCTCCCTCACCTGGCCGTGGTCTCCCTGTTCCTCAGCACTGCCACATTTGCCTACCTGAAGCCCCCCTCCATGTCCTCCCCATCCCTGGATCTGGCCCTGTCAGTTCTGTACTCGGTGGTGCCTCCAGCCCTGAACCCGCTCATCTACAGCCTGAGGAACCAGGAGCTCAAGGCTGCGGTGTGGACACTGGTGACTGGACAGTTTCAGAAACATTAAACTGGTTGCCATTTTCTGCAAGTCATTGTAATATGAGTAATCTGTAATAATTCTTTTTCTTTTTGGTTGTGGGTGTTTTTTCTCTTTGTTTTGGTCCATTAATCTTGTTCACAAAATAGAACCCTTGTTTGTGCCATTTCTTATTTTTGTCTCTTGCTGTGGCCCCAAACTGTGTCAGTGAGGAGCTGTGCTCCAGTGGCTTTCAATTAACTAAAGGATCTCCCAGCAAAGTTTTCACCTGAGATCCCCTTTTGTTTTCTCTGGAGCTGCAGCATCAATGTCTGTGTGCAGAGTTTGGGGCAGATCAGTGCTAGCACAGAAGCCCTGCTCCTGCTGGCCACACCATTCCTGATCCAGCCCAGGAGCCATTGGCCTTCTTGCCCACCTGGGCACACTGCTGCCTCATGTCCAGCCTGCTGTCCATCAGTCCCTGCAGGTCCCTTTCTGCCTGGCTGCTTTCCAGCCACTCTGTCCCCAGCCTGTAGCGCTGCAGGGGTTGTTGTGGCCAAAGGGCAGGACCTGGAACTTGGTCTTTATCAACCTCACCTTGTTGGATTTGGGGCCTGGATCCAGCCTGTCCAAGTCCCTCTGCTGAGTCCTCCTACCCTCCAGCAGATCCACACTCACACCCAGATGGTGTCATCTGCAAATTTGCTGATGCTGGACTCAGTCCCTTCATGCAGATCATCAGTGCAGATACTGAAATCCACGCTGGCTGGCTCTGATCCCTCAGCCACCATGTGGGCGTCCTGTGATGGCACTCAAGGTGATCTCTTCCATAACCTTTGTGGGCACCCAGCTCAGGCTGACAGGCCTGGAGTTCCCCAGCTCCTCCTTCCAGCCCTGCTTGGGGATGGGATCACTCTGGCACCTCTGGGACCTCCCTGCTGAGCCAGCACTGATGGTGAATGATGGAGAGCAGCTTGGGGAGCTCATCCACAGCTCCCTCATCCCGCTGAGATGGATCCCATCTGCTCCCAGAGACACCTGTGAGCATCTGAGGGGCTCAGCAGGTCCCCAGCTGCTTTCTCCTGGATTACATGGGGCTATTCTGCCCCCTGTGCCATCTACAGCTCAGGAGGATGCTTGTCCTGAGGACAACTTGACTTATTCTTGAAAATTGAGATACACAAGGTGTGAAGCAGCTCAGCCTTTTCCTTATCTGTAGTTACTCTATTCCCCAGTGCATCCACTATTGAGAAGGGGTTGTCCTAATTCCTCCTTTTGCTAATAGTTTATTTGTAAAAGGTTTTCTTTATTACTTTTTGCAGAAGTGGCCAGGTGAAGCTCTAATTGAGCTTTCATCTTTCTACTTTTCTTTCTGCATGACCCAACAACATCCTTAAACACTTTCTTGAGTTTCCTGACCTATTTTTTCTGAGTTCCCACAAAAAGCTCATGCCCAGCCAGGACAATAATTTTCCTGTCTGGTTCTATTTTGGCACAGAGGGACAGGCTGCTCCTTCCCCCTTAAGATTACTTTCTTGAGGTGTGTCCATCCTTCCTGGACACCTTTGTTTTTAAGGGCTGTTTCCCTTAAAAAGTTAGTACCTGATTCGATACTCTCCAAATCTGCATCCTGAATAGGCCAAGGTCTGCCCTTCCTGATTCCATGTTAGACATTTTGTTGATGCCCCTCCTTCTTTCACAGAATATTGAAAACTTGATTATTTCATGGTCACTGTGCCCTAGGAAGCCTCCAAGCCCCACATCTGCCACCAGCCCTTCTCTGTTTGTGAACAGCAGCAGACAGAGCTTTCCTTGGCAGTGGGAGTGTTACCAAAAATTTGGTAAAACAGAAAACTCCTTAACCCCAATGCAGCATTAAGAAGCTGCATTCTTTATTCAGCTGGATGCACGGGGGAGAGCTCCTCCCAAAGCCGTGCATGCTGAGTACAGGAAAGTTTCTGTTTATTTTCTGTATTTTGCACACATATTCATGGATTGTCCCTGACTAAACATATATATGATATTAATTTCCACAAAGTCATTAATATATTTCCCCTCCCCTTCACCCATGCATTCTTCTGTCCTGGAGGTCTCTCTGGTGGTCCCTGGTGGTTGTGGACCCCAATGTTCCAGTGGGCCTGGCTGAGCTGGCAGGACACTGAGGCTGCTGAACTTCCAGTTCCCCTTCTCACACAATGGGCATTGTGTGGTTTCCATAGGCCTGGGGTTTTGGAGAACAAGCTCCAGGTGTCAGCTCAGCTGTTGGAGACAATTTATCATCTGGTAACATGTGGTCAGAGAGTGGGCTATGACATCACAGAGCAGGTTATGTGAGGTGTTTGAGCAGCTATGACATCATATACTGCCTCTGTGTCATCACAGAGCCAACTGTGACATCACAGGGCCGAGGTCTGACATCACAGGTTCAATTATGAAATCACAAAGTTGGCTGTGACATCAGAGACCAGCTGTGTGACATTAGGATATGGGCTGTGACGTCACAGAACAGAGGCCTGACATCCCAGGGCAGACTATGACATCACAGGGTTGGCTGTGACATCACAGGGCAGGGTTCTGACATCACAGAGCAGGCTGTGATATCACAGAGGGGCTGTGTGACATCCCAGCAGGGCTGTGTCAGGTCACTGGGTTGGTCACTCTGCCCCAGCTCCCCCTCACAGTTTCTCCCAACAAGTCCAATGCTGTTCATGCCCAGCAGGGTCCCTGTCCCCCGGGATCCCTCTGGCCCACCTGGAGCCACAGCCTCCACCAAAGGATGTTCCACAAGATCAATCCCAGAGCTTGACATGGGGACAAGGGGCCAGGGCTGTGGTACCAAGACATCAAGGACAGGGATTATCCAGGTCACTGAGACCTGGTTTGGGTTCCCCAGGGCAGGAAAGATGTCTGGCAGCTGGAGCAGGGTCTGGGAAGGGCCTCCAAGGTGGGGCTGGAGCCCTTGGGCTGTGAGCAGAGGCTGAGGGAGCTGGGCTTGTCCAGCCCGGAGCAGGGAAGGCTGAGGGGCTCCTCATGCCAGCCTGGCAGTGCCAGCGAGGAGGGGATGGAGAACACAGAGCCAGGCTCTTCACAGGGGGCTGGTGGGAGACAAAAGCCAATGGGTGGAAGGGGAAAGAGGGGAAATCAGCCAGAACAGGAAGAGATGAAATGAGTCAGGCTGCTTTCAGCATTTTCTCAACACCAAGAGCAGCCTGACCTCCCTTCTCTTACCACCATTGACAGTTTTGCAAATCAGGAATTGTTTGAGCTGTTTTGCCCCCACTCCAGAATGAGCATCCTGATACAAAAACTTAATTGTATTTATATCTATCACAGAACCACGTTTGTGTGAAATAAATTTTAGTATGGAAATCATTTGTTGATGGTGGACTAATGAGATCCTGCTTGGACATTGCACATGGCTCAGAGACTAGCGTGATTGTTATTAAATTGTGTCTTGTTCAACTATGGTCTGTTGACCATGAAGAGAAACTTTCTGTGTCTCTGAGTTTCTGCAGTTCCTGGCCCCCAAAGGACACAAATCTGATGAGTTGTGGCTGTCACCCCAGTGGTGGCATCTGCATCTCCCTCCATCCCCGGAGCAGAGCTCCTTTGTCCCAGAGAGTCCCTGGTATTGCAGGGGTGAAGGAAACAGGACAGGCTGTGGGGATCAGGGGCAGGGCAGAGCCAGGGAATAGGATGACTTTTGCATTTGATGGAGCTGTGTCTTCCCTTGGCTTTGTTGGCTGACAAGAAATGAACATCCCTCTGTGTCTCAGGCAGCTCCTTCTCCAAGGAAAGCAGGTGGGAGTTGGAGCCAAGGAGCTGAAAGCTGCAGGTGCAGCCTGGGCTGGAGGGAGCTCAGATTTGCACAAGGCTGCTCTGAGTGCCAGGGCTTGGATGGGGGAAATGGTGGGGTGGGGATAGGGACAGAGTCTGATTGATTGTCAGCCATGGAGGGTCTTGATTTTCATACCTATTCAAACTGCATGAGGAGGTACTTGGATTCAGCGTAAACTGGAGATTGCACATATCAATAAATTAACAGGAAAAAAAAAACTAAACAGGACCTAAAAAACCTCTTCTCGCTTTTTTTTTTAGATATCATGTATTCATTTTGAATACACTACTGAGATCTACCTAGCCACGAATGATTTGAAAATTAAAATCAAATTATTCCCAGAGCTTGGCTTGTTAAGGTGTTCTGAATGTTAATGAGCCCTGGGACACTGAATTCCTGCACTGAAGAGCTGAAGGCTGAACAAGCCTCTGGAGCAGGAAAATTCAGCAGCAGCCTCCAAGGTGCTGAGGATGTCAGCAGCCCCCACTGAGGCCATCCCTGCCCAGAGACCGTGGGGGAATGGGCAGACAAGGAGAGCGTCCCTGGGGCTGGGGCAGCACAACTCAGAGGCACCAGCGGCTCCAGCTGGGCAATGGAGTGTGGAATGTGGCTGGGAAAGCCCTGCCTGGGCTGGGCCAAGCAGGACACACAAGCCCTGACTCCCATTCCCCAAACAATTCTCTCGAGGAGACATTTCAAAGGAATTACAATTGTTTGTGTCCTCTGAGTTAGGAGCACTGGAAAAACAAGAGTTTCTCAGGAGCTCAAAACAACATGACAGCTTTTACTGGGAACTTTAGAAAATCAGAGAAACTTTGGCAAAAGTTTTAATAGGACATTCAATCAACAAAAATCACTTTTCAAACCGTTGTCTTGGCCCATTCAACTATACAAACTCTAAGCCTGCTCAATTAATTGTTAATCAAAATTTACAAGGTGAGGTAATTAGAAGAAGGTGAAGAAGACACAGAAAGAGAGAAATACAGAAAAGAAGATACAGAGTAACACACATACCACTACCTACTCCTGGATTCCAGCAGTCTTCAGATGGAAATTCCAAGAGGAGGCAGGGTCAAGATGTGTGCTTGCCTTGTGGTCAGCCTTCAAAACCCCTTGGACTTCCTGGGCCCTTCCCCCAGGTGAGACTTGGACTCATTTGGTCCCTCAGGAGCTGGGCTGGGGCTGCAGAGGTGGCTGTGGAGCATTGCCTGTGCTGTGCCAGGGACTGGCAGCCACTGCTGGGCTGGGATGGAGGCTCTGGGGGGATTGGGGCTCCAGGGCAGGGCAGGGTTGGGCTCACAGGGCAGGGACAGGCTGGACCTGCCCCTTCCTCCCCCACACATGAAATGTTTTGCAGCCAACAATCTCCTCCAGTCTCTCAAAACAGGCAATGCTGGAGGTGAAATCCCAATTCTGGCCATGGGCATCTGGATGAGAAGGAAATTTTTTTTCCATAGTGTTGTGGTGTGTTGCAATGTCCTGTTTTACCTTCTCCCTTCCCCCTCGCCCCTCGCTGAGTGTGCCCTGTCAATCAGGCTAACATACCAGCAAGGCATCGTGTGATAGGTGTCCCTAGTCCCTTGAGACCCTGCCCCTTCACCTGGTTGGTGGCTCACCTGTCCCCTCCCTTCCCCTGCCCTGAGCTTAAAATGTTAATGAGACCATGTGGCCTCCATTCTGTTGGAGGAATTGTCCCGTGCAGACCTCTGCACCCATGGAATAAACATCTGGATATAACCCTCTGGCAGAATCCACTCCTTCCTTCTCTTCACCATCGCGAGAAGCTCTCCCCTGAGGTAAACGGAGTCCTGACAAGCCTGGACTTGCGCCTGTGCCCCGCTGCACTCTCAGCCAAGGTATCTCTGGGGTAAAGCACCAAAGTGCTGCCTTTGGCCCAGCAGCAAGGGTCAGAACTGGCCCAGGCACCATCTAACTGGTTATATTGGGATTCTTATTCCAATATATTGGCGTTCCTGTGGGTGGGCAAAGTGACTCTGCAGCCCTAGAACGGACTCGCAGTTCCTCAGAGAAGTTTCTGCCAGCCGTGCATCCAGCTGAAGGGAGCCTGGCTTCAAGACTCCCAGCCAGAGACTTTGGGAATACTCCCAGAAAAAGTTTCGTGGACTGTTCGGTGCCTTCTGGAAAGCCCAGCTTCATTGTGGTGAGCAGATTTTCCAGAGGAAGAAAAGGGCAGCCTCTCTTGCACCCAGAGAGAAGTCCTTTTCCGGTGGAGACCTGCCTGCCTAGACCCAGCCTACAGCTTCCATTTCACGTGAGTATCTCTGCTTTCGGTAGAGCAGAAGCTCTAAAACAGACTCTGCCGCGAGTTCTGTTCCTTTTTGCCTTTGCATTTTTGGCTGCGCAGCCCCACAGACGGGAATTCATAGCATTCTAGCTTTCCTGCCGCGTGTTTTACTGTCTTTTACAATTCGTGCCGGAGCGAGATCGCTCTCTGCCCTTCCCCCCCAGCTCAGTAGTGTGCTCAGACACGTGTTAGGAGATTCTCTTTCTCTTTCTCTTTGCGGGGGAGGGGGGGGCTCTCTTTCCACGTGGCCGGGGGACCTGCGGAGTCGGGAGTGCTCTGCACACGCGGCAGGGGGGGCCCCAGTTTCGGCTGCCACGTGGATTGCCTGCTCCCTTTGCTCGCGGGGGGGGCTGCATTCCACGGCGGGGGAGGCTTTGTTTCTGCCTCGGCTCGGCAGGGTGTGCCCTGCTGCTGCGGCCCGGGAATTTTAAAAGCAGTATATACAGCTGCATTGTGAAGCTTTTGTCTGCTCGTTATCGCTTTCTATCTGTGGTTTTTTTTGTAGAAATTGGTAGCTGAATTTAGCTTTGTTTTTAGTCAGGCAGGATTAAGTACTTTGCTTTTT